>NC_136983.1:27021633-27084456 GCF_032717465.1 Coenobita brevimanus | reverse complement strand
TTCCAGGACTGATGTCACAAAAGATATATTTCAAATCCGAACTACAAATTACGAGTTGTCCCCTTCGAAGTAATCCTCCTGGAGTCTAACGCACTTTCCCATCCTTCTCCGCCGTGCCACCATGCACTCCTGGAAGGATTCTTCTGGGATCCTCCGCAGCTCTGTCATCACGGCCGTCTTGATGTCTTCCACGTCCTCAAAACGTGTCTTCTTGATGACCCCCTTGAGCTTGGGGAAGAGGAAAAAATCACACGGAGCCAGGTCGGGTGAGTAGGGAGGTTGCTTCAGCACGGCAATGTTCCTCTCGGCCAGGAACTGTCGGATGCTCAGGGCACTGTGAGCAGGCGCGTTGTCATGGTGAAGCAGCCACGAGTTGTCCTGCCACAACTATCGCCTCTTCTCGCGCACTGAACGAAGCAAACGCTGCAGGATCTCTTTGTAGGCGTGCTGATTAATCGTCTGGCCCTGTGGCAAGAACTCGGTGTGGACGATGCCCTTCACATCGAAGAATGTGATCAACATGAGTTTGACTTTGGACTTCGACTGTCTTGCTTTCTTTGGCCTTGGCGACATCGGACTCTTCCACTGAAGGCTCTGGTGTTTGGTCTTTGAGTCGTACTCGAAGATCCATGACTCATCACCGGTGATGACTCTCCCTAGCAAATCTGGTTAGGTTTCAAGACGCCCGAGAATGTCTTGACACACCTGCATACGCCGATCCGTCTGGTCATCATTCAGCAGCTTCGGCACCATCTTTGCGCAGACTTTCCGCATACCCAAATCTTCAGTGATAATCTTCCAGACGCTGTCCCGGTTCATGCCCAGCTCATTTGTGATCAGTCGAACAGTCAACCGATGATCGCCACGCACAATCTGCCTGACACGGTCAACGTTGGCCTCAGTCCTGCTCGTTGAAGGCCTTCCGCTCTTAGGGTCATCTTCCACGTCCTCGCATCCCTCTTTGAACCTCTTATACCACTAAAAAACACGTGAGCATGATATCATCTCATCTCCGTACACTTGCTGCAGCATTCTCAGTGCTTCAGACGGAGTTTTCCCCAACCAGACCAGAAACTTCAGGTTGGTTCGTTGCTCTGTGCTCATCGCTTGACGACATGAAACAGAGGACATGTATACAAAAGCATGTGAAAAAAAGATCAATGGCTGCAGAGAGCTGAGATCACAGTCATATACTCCCTGGTTATTGGGTCACACAGTGACACAACCCGCTAATCCCTCTCCCACTCATAGCTCACACAGCACACTCAGTCCTGGAGCTTTTCTGACACACCTCGTACTTCACAGTTGATCACTCGAATTATACTAGAGGGAATGGGTATAAAATAATTGGCAAATGATTCCAGTCGCATGAAGCTAAGCATTTCTTCTTCAATAGAGTTGTAAATACAGTATATGGAATAAAATGTCCTCCAATGTAGTAAATTCTAATACAGTACTGACCTTTAAAGGTCGCCTCGATAAGTATTTGTCAACTGATCCCCAGCTTAATGTGTTTACTCTGAATAAAACACTTAAAACACTTGTGTGTGTATATTTTTTTTTTTTTTTTTTTTTTAGAGTTTGGATCAATTTATGAATGCACAGACTAGAATATGCACAGATAGCCCTGACTTTTTTTTGTGTGTGTGTGTGTCCAACTCTGGGCATAGGCTTCACAGCCTGCTATCAAGGCCCAGCAGTCTTCCTACATACCATACACCTCTACATGTCATTACTTTGGCTCTAACACCCACCGTCCATTTTGAATACATGCTAGGGCTGTCTCATACGGGACTGGTGTACTGGTATTAACGAGGGTATTTTTACGACATGTCGGCGGGTCTTCTGGTAGATCAGTAAAGCCTGATTTAATGAAATTCAAATCCTTAAACTGTTCCCTGCCCCAGCCGGGATTCGAACCTGGGTCCGTTAGGACTGCAGGCCACCTCTCTACCGATTGAGCCACCGCCTACGGTCACTACTTATACTTTCGACCTGTGATGGGCTGTGGATAGCTGAGTGTCCCTTTTAGTTAAGTGACCACCATCGGGATTTTTGTAATGTACCAGGGGTCACTGCTTCAGGAGGTGACTTGTGTGCTTGTCCCGCATGGGAAAGCTCATAGTCTCAGTGAAATGAACGGAACTGGGGCCTGATTGACTGCTGCCTACCTTAATAGAGCGCGAGGCATGGCTGCCGCACCACCCCCAAACATCCACACTGTGCACTGTGCAATTTGTATGCTGTGGCCGCAGACGCCTCGTTAACTCAACGTACCCGTACATGTTGTCATGCGTTATTTATTATTTCATTATTCATTTTACTTTACTACTTTCTCTTTCAGATTATTCATACTTGTAGCTTAAAGGTAAAGTGTTACAGAAAGTAACTTTTCCATTTCAGTCTTTCCTATGAAAATTCCATGTCAGTTTTTCCATGCTGCATGGTGGGTTTTCTCACTTTTTCTTACCAGTTTTAGCTGGAGGGTTTGGAGGCGTGGGGAGCATTCTTGCTTTCCTATTCTTATCCTTCAGCATGTACAGTAGAGTTAGAATTTATCATCATAGTCTACTCTGTAACAAGCAGCCTCGAAAGGACCATAAGATCTGCTGCTGTTTGCTTTCCTTTATACTCCTTTGTACATTTTATCAGCTGAAGAGGAACACCTACTGTACAATTAAAAAAAAAAAAAAAAAGGAAAACGAAAAAAACTAAGTAGATCAATTTGATTATTCCGTTCGACGTGCACGTAGGATATTGCATATTTTTTTCCATGCTAATTTGATATGCTACTTTTCTTGCTAATCTCGTCACTATGATAATTCTCTCCTTATCTTATGGAAATGGCCTGGCATTAGCAATAAGATATAGACATCATACGAAGCATATGAATAAAGGTGCTGCTGATCCCGCCAGTGTGAGATGTCTCTAATTGCTTTAGTAAGACCACAGTTGAGAGAGAGAGAGAGAGAGAGAGAGAGAGAGAGAGAGAGAGAGAGAGAGAGAGAGAGAGAGAAAGAATCGTACTGTAGACATTTCTGAATCGCTTTATGGGAAGAAGTCTCCTCTAAGCAAAATAAAAATTATCAGAGGTAATAACAACAGAGTGGTAGTAAAGTCATGGTACTGAAAGAATTAATTGAGACAATATTCTGCTTCGCACAGTACCGAGCGACTAACACTGGCAACTGCTTAGAATGATGACATCCTTACAATTTCCTCTAGCTGCAAACAAACCGAACAAGACCTGAAGCTTTTGCTAATAAGTGTTGGTGGTAGTAATGTTCGAAGAAAATTATATCTGTCATTTTGTCTTCCCAACCTATCTGGCGTCTTACAGGTCTCTCTCTCTCTCTCTACGTCTATATTTAGCTATCTATCTATCAGTCTATCTATATCTGAAGCCTATGATGGGTGGCCTAAACAAAAGGACTTTTCGACGTTATTATCCTCACTCTATAACCACCTTTCTTCCTCCAGCACACCACCACTCCCTTACACTTTCCCGCAGTTTATTTCGCCTTCTTCTTCAGTTCCCTTTCCCCCTGCAAGCCACTTCCCTATCATACTCAACCCTTGGCAATCCCTGACCTCCCCAGTGTTCCCTTCTGTTTTTCAGACAAAATACTTTCATATACACTGCTACTCAGTCTCCAGACTTGTAACGAAGTAAACGTGCTTGACTACTGTATTCAAGTAACTTTTGTGGTTATCGACATTTTTAAAAGTACACATTTGTTTTTTTACTACATTTACTTAAGTATGCTTTTTAAATACTTTTACTCCAGTACATTTGAAATAAACAAAGAAAGTACTCGCATCATCAAGTAATGGAGAAATTCGTGGCCTCTGACCAATCGCAGAGCACGGAACAGTGTATACATGGATGGTGACTAAGCACAATCAACCCTTCATGTCAGGAACAACCACGTGTGTTCGTCATTTTATTCTATTTACTTTTTATTTTTTTACCGGTCGTCACGCTTCCTTCCCGCAATGCCATGGCCATCACGTGTCTCTCGCTTCATCACCAATATTCCAACCTCTTTCTCCTCTCTAAGGGTAGGCTGAGGTAAGGTCCACGAAGAAAGAAAAGAATAGAGCAACAGAGAGGGAGACCAGTGAAACAGGACACACACATACACATTCATTAGCCATTCAAGCCCTTGGAATCTCGATTCTATCTCACAGGCATCACTGCAGGCACTTTTTTATATACAAGAGATGCACATTACCCATCTTGCAAAGTCAGTCCGACAAGTCACTCATTCCTGTCAATTCATCTACCTCGACTCCATATCTCGCAACATCACATGGGCCTACTAATTTACCATATTGATCCACCATCTTCTTGGCCTACCACGTCTCCTCCCGACTTGAGACTCTCACAGATACCAGTTTCATTACCCTGCTGACACCTTTTCTCAACCTATTATACCATCAAAGCACTCTCCTCGGCTCCAAAGTCAAGATACTTTTTAACTCCACGTCTTTCACTAATCACATCTTGTACGCTCTATTATTATTTTTTTTTTATGCGAGGAAGAAGGAACCAAAGGCCAGGAGCCCACAAAACAGTTCTTGACAAGAAAAAAGAAAAAACAATACAGAAGAGGCCAAATTCAAGATCCATTCATTTCGAGATGCCTGGACACACTGCGTTTGAAAGACTGGAGATCATAGGAAGTAAAAAATACAGGTAGAGGGAGACAGTTCGAGCTGACCTGTCGCACAAATGAAGGACTGGGAGTAAAGGTTAACTCTTGCATTAGAGAGTTGAACAGAAAAGGGGTGAGAGTTTGTTGCTAGACGTTTGCTACACACCCGTCGTAGAGGTGGAGGGATGCAAGCAGACACCCCAGAGGAGCAATGACCATTGATGTAGCGATAGAAAAGAGATAAAGAGGCAACAGTGCAGTGAAGAGATAGAGGTTGAAGGGAGCCAGTAAGAGGAGGAGAGTTGATGAGACGAAAAGCTTTTCACTCCACCCTATTGAGAAGAGCTGTATGTGGGGAGCCTCCCAACACATGAGAGTTGTACTCTAAACGAGGGCGAATAATACTCGTTTATAACGTCAACAACTGTGCAGGGGTAAAGAAGGTACAGAGTCGGCTTATCACACCCAATCTCTTGAAAGCAGATTTTACAAGAGGTGCAATATGGTCTTTCCAAGATAAGTCCCGAGTGAATGAAACCCCAAGCATGTTCAAAGATGATGCAGGATTGAGCTGGATATTATTAAACATTAGTGGGTACTCCTGTAGAAGATTTTGACGGGTTGATAGGTGTAATAACTGAGTCTTTGATTCATTAAAAACAACAAAATTATTTCTACCCCAGTCAGAGATACGAGCCATGTCAGAGATTAGGTGTGCCATAGCCTCATCCATTGCTTGTTGAAGCAGCTGCTGAGATGGACGTTGTGAAAACCGAATTGAAAGGTGAAGGGTGGAATCATCAACGTACAAGTGGATAGGGTTAGATGTACAGCTTAGAAGATCATTGATGAATAAAAGGAAGAGAGTTGGTAATAGGACAGAGACCTGAGGAGCATCAATGTTGATACATCTAGGAGAAGAACGATGAACGTCTACAACAACAACTATAGAACTACCAGAAAGGAAGCTTTAGACGAAGGCACAGATAGAAGGATAGACACGGTATGAGGGCAGTTTAGATATTAAGATCTATGGCAGACTCGATCGGAAGCCCTTGATATATCAAGCGCAAGGGCAAAGCTTTCGCCAAAGTCCCGAAAGAGAGGATGACCAGGAGTATGAAAGATAGGTGAGAAGATAGCCAGTGAAGCATCCATGGCGGAACCCATACTGACGATCAGAATGATGGTGTGATAGGAAAGACGCCTTAAAATATTGCTGTTAAGAATTGACTCCAAAACTTTTGAGACACAGGATGTTAAAGCAATTGGACGGTAGTTAGAGGGTTGGGAATTGTCACCCTTCTTTGGGACTGGCTGAATGAGAGCAAACTTCCAGCAAGAAGGAAAGGTACAAGTTGAAAGACAAAGGCTAAAGAGTTTACATAGGCAAGGTGTAAGCACAGAACCACAGTTCTTGAGGACAGCAGGAGGGACTCCATCAGGCCCGTATGCCTTGTTAGTATTGAGACCAGTGATAGCAGAAAATACATCAGCTGAAGAAATATCAATGTTAGCCATGAGGAAGTTAGACGGGGGGAAGTGATGGAGGAACAGCACTGGAATTGTCTAAGGTGGAATTGCAGGAGAAAGTCTGTGCAAAGAGATCTGCTTTATCTGTAGATGAAATAGGTACAGAGCCATCAGGGCAGAAAAGAGGAGGGAAGGATGGTGAGATAAAGTTGTTAGTAAGTTTTCTGGCAAAGTGCCAGAAGGAGTGGGAAGAGTTCTAGTTGGAGAGTTGAGAGCATTTAGTACAGTTGAAATAATTTTTTGCAGAGCGAGGAACAGAATTAGCACATTTCCGGGAAGAAACATAAAATAGATGTCATTCAGGGATGGGTTGCTCCGTTACCTTTTATAGGCCCTCTCCTTGTTGCGGACAGCATTAGAACAAGCGTGATTAAAGTAAGGCTTTCTTGCATTAGTCAAAGGATATGAGAAAGCAATGTATGCTTCCATGCCCGAGAGAATAACCTCCGTAATGCGCAAGGCACACTCAGATGGCTCCCAGCCACGGAAGCAATAATCATTCCAGGGAAAATCAAAGAAGTACTGCCTGAGGGCCTCCTAATCTACAGCTCCAAAGTGCCACAGTCAACGTTTCTTTGGAGGGTCTGCAGGCCGTACCGGAGCGATTGGACAGGTTAAGTTAATTAGGTTATGACTGGAGGAGCCCAATGGCGAGAAAAGATTAACAGTGTAAGCAGAAGAATTAGTTGTAAAAATGAGGTCATGTATGTTGCGGGAAGAGTAACCCCTGCCCTCAGTTTCAAGACTATGGGCGTTAGACTCTTAGAGGTTTGACAATCAGTACTCTTCCTCTTTACCATACATCTCGTGTACTATATGTTTTATATGACAAAAGGGCGCTTGGCAACGGAAATCTAGTATTCACAGACTGTGATAGAATTGTATGCTGGGTGGGAGATGAGATCCAGAACCTGAAATAGGCTTACCATTTATTGTAGGCCAGACTTGTATGAGAAACTGAAAAACAAATGGCGTTCTGCCCATTAAGACAGAGAGTTTCAAGTTGCTAAGTGTCGGGGAGGGAGAGAAAGATCCAACCTAAAACCTTGAAAATCAGTGGACTTCGTCATTACCATAGGCCTACTGTGTGTACAAAGTCGCCCGAGAGAGAGAAAAAAAAAGTGACTCGGTAACTGAAGCATCACATCTTCAAACTCTGTTACACAATTGCAGAATGAGCAACATAACACCATGATATATCATTACGCTTAAAATATTGTTTTTTTACAAACCAATACACATAAATGAGAAAGTATGTTGAAAATGAAATAATTTTTCTCTTCCTGTCTCCGATCAGGGTAACCTTCGATTCCTATGGGGAGTCATTTAAAAGTTACTTCTCCAGCTCCAACTCCAGTGTGCTCCGAGCCCTTGGCCAAATGATGGACGTGGGGTTTAATGATATGGCAGGACTCCAAGACACACTGATCAAAAGGTGACCTGAATCAGTCTGTCATATTGGTTGATTATCGCAAAACTTTAGTTAATTCTTGCTACATTTTTTATATATATAACAGAACAGAGGAAGGAAAAACAAATGAATAAAAAAAATAATCCAAACACCAGATTACTGGTGTCCTCCATTCATAATACAGATTTTTCATTATGTTTAAATTTTTATATAGAATGAAGTCAGTAGTAATGTCTGATCAGAGTAGGAAGTCAGGCATAACCAAGTCTGGTAAAATGTAGAAAACTTACGTTACAAGAGAAGTACTAGAGAAGTCTTAGTTTTTAAAAAAGAGTGTCTATAATATGTGTATAACCGGACGCCTCAGTCCTATAAAGCGTTGCCACAAACAAATCACTTCCACACTGCCCTGTCCTCTGTCATTAAGCTACCCTCCCTCCAACTTACTCATCTCCTCCCTCATATATCTCTCCACTCCATCCATTCATCTCATCCTTGGTCTCCCATGTCCCCCCTCCCCCATCACCCTCATTCGCATGCAGTTTTCGAGCCAGTCTGTCACTCTGCATCCTCACCACATGGCTGAACCATCTCACAGTATTGCTCTTAATACCTTCAGTCATATCCAGAAGATTTACAGAACATGAAAAAGGTAGAATACCTAAGGTTAAAAGATGTAGAAAAAGACCGACGTTATAAATGGTGCACCTGAAGACCTGCTTTATGAAACTATTATCAGAGACAAGTTTGTGAAACACTTACCGTAGAATCAAACAGTCTCATCAAAGATTCTCAACATGGTTTTCGTAATAATCGTTCTTGCCTCACGAATGTGCTGGACTTTTTCAATAATATACTGAGCATGTATGACGAGACTAACTCAGTTGATGTTGTTTACCTTGACTTTCAAAAGGCTTTGACAAAGTTCCATACAAAAGACTTCTTCAAAAGCTTCAGGCACATGGTTTCAGCAGCAGGGTCCTTGGGTGGGTTGAAGATTGGCTCACCGGACGAAAGCAAAGAGTTGTAATAAACGAAGAGTCAGACTGGATAAACGTGACAAGTGGAGTGCCACAGGGTTCAATGTTAGGTCCTATTCTTTTCTTGATATATATCAATGATATTAATGAAGGATTATGTAGTAAAATTTCAAAATTTGTTGACGATACTAAACTAGGTAACAGAGCAGATACAGCCTTGCAAAGAAGGCACTTCAGAGCGATGTCGATCGAGTGTTTAACTGGGCCCAAGTTTGGCAAATGGATTTCAATATTAATAAATGCAAAGTGCTAAACATTGGCAGTAAAAATGTAAGAGCTAGTTATAGCATGAATAATGTCCAACTTGATAGGGTAAACCATGAAAAAGACTTAGGAGTTATAATAACAAACGATTTGAAACCAAGCAAACAATTTATAGAAGCTGTGAAAAAAGCCAATAAATTGATTGGACTCATAGATAGATCATTGGAATAATTTGATAATATTGTCCTTACTTTGTATAATTCCTTGGCACGCCCGGATCTGGAGTGTTGTGTTCAGTTTTGGTCACCGTATTATAAAAAGGATATGGAAAAGCTTGAAAGAGTGCTGCAAAGGATGACAAAGATGATACCTAGATTGGGAAATAAGCCTTACAAGGAAAGTTTAGAAGCCCTGCATTTATTTACCCTAAGTAAACGGAGGTTTCGAGGAGATCTAATTCCAGTATTTAAAATATTCAAAGGATATGATAACATGGCTGTTGATAAATACGAGGTGTCTCAGAAAAGTTCCAGGACTGATGTCACAAAAGATATATTTCAAATCCGAACTACAAACTACGAGTTGTCCCCTTCGAAGTAATCCTCCTGGAGTCTAACGCACTTTCCCATCCTTCTCTGCCGTGCCACCATGCACTCCTGGAAGGATTCTTCTGGGATCCTCCGCAGCTCTGTCATCACGGCCATCTTGATGTCTTCCACGTCCTCAAAACGTGTCTTCTTGATGACCCCCTTGAGCTTGGGGAAGAGGAAAAAATCACACGGAGCCAGGTCGGGTGAGTAGGGAGGTTGCTTCAGCACGGCAATGTTCCTCTCGGCCAGGAACTGTCGGATGCTCAGGGCACTGTGAGCAGGCGCGTTGTCATGGTGAAGCAGCCACGAGTTTTCCTGCCACAACTCTCGCCTCTTCTCGCGCACTGAACGAAGCAAACGCTGCAAGATCTCTTTGTAGGCGTGCTGGTTAATCGTCTGGCCCTGTGGCAAGAACTCGGTGTGGACGATGCCCTTCACATCGAAGAATGCGATCAAAATGAGTTTGACTTTGGACTTCGACTGTCTTGCTTTCTTTGGCCTTGGCGACATCGGACTCTTCCACTGAAAGCTCTGGTGTTTGGTCTTTGAGTCGTACTCGAAGATCCATGACTCATCACCGGTGATGACCCTCCCTAGCAAGTTTGGTTAGGTTTCAAGACGCCCGAGAATGTCTTGACACACCTGCATACGCCGATCCCTCTGGTCATCATTCAGCAGCTTCGGCACCATCTTTGCGCAGACTTTCCGCATACCCAAATCTTCAGTGATAATCTTCCAGACGCTGTCCCGGTTCATGCCCAGCTCATTTGCGATCAGTCGAACAGTCAACTGATGATCGTCATGCACAATCTGCCTGACACGGTCAAAGTTGGCCTCAGTCCTACTCGTTGAAGGCCTTCCGCTCCTAGGGTCATCTTCCACGTCCTCGCGTCCCTCTTTGAACCTCTTATACCACTAAAAAACACGTGAGCATGATATCATATCATCTTCGTACACTTGCTGCAGCATTCTCAGTGCTTCAGACAGAGTTTTCCCCAACCAGACCAGAAACTTCAGGTTGGTTCGTTGCTCTGTGCTCATCGCTTGACGACATGAAACAGAGGACATGTATACAAAAGCATGTGAAAAAAAGATCAATGGCTGCAGAGAGCTGAGATCACAGTCATATACTCCCTGGATATTTGGTCACACGGTGACGCAACCCGCTAATCCCTCTCCCACTCATAGCTCACACAGCACACTCAGTCCTGGAGCTTTTCTGACACACTTTGTACTTCACAGTTGATCACTCGAATTATACTAGAGGGAATGGGTATAAAATAATTGGCAAATGATTCCAGTCGCATGAAGCTAAGCATTTCTTCTTCAATAGAGTTGTAAATACAGTATATGGAATAAAATGTCCTCCAATGTAGTAAATTCTAATACAGTACTGACCTTTAGAGGTCGCCTCGATAAGTATTTGTCAACTAACCCCCAGCTTAATGTGTTTACTCTGAATAAAACACTTAAAACACTTGTGTATGTATATTTTTATTTATTTATTTTTTGTTTAGAGATTGGATCAATTTATGAATGCACAGACTAGAATATGCACAGATAGCCCTGACTTTTTTTTGTGTGTGTGTGTGTCCAACTCTGGGCATAGGCTTCACAGCCTGCTATCAAGGCCCAGCAGTCTTCCTACATACCATACACCTCTACATGTCATTACTTTGGCTCTAACACCCACCGTCCATTTTGAATACATGCTAGGGCTGTCTCATACAGGACTGGTGTACTGGTATTAACGAGGGTATTTTTACGACATGTCGGCGGGTCTTCTGATAGATCAGTAAAGCATGATTTAATGAAATTCAAATCCTTAAACTGTTCCCTGCCCCAGCCGGGATTCGAATCTGGGTCCGTTAGGACTGCAGGCCACCTCTCTACCAATTGAGCCACCGCCTACGGTCACTACTCATACTTTCGACCTGTGATGGGCTGTGGATTGCTGAGTGTCCCTGTTAGTTAAGTGACCACCATCGGGATTTTTGTAATGTACCAGGGGTCACTGCTTCAGGAGGTGACTTGTGTGCTTGTCCCGCATGGGAAAGCTCATAGTCTCAGTGAAATGAACGGAGCTGGGGCCTGATTGACTGCTGCCTACCTTAATAGAGCGCGAGGCATGGCTGCCGCACCACCCCCAAACATCCACACTGTGCACTGTGCAATTTGTATGCTGTGTCCGCAGACGCTCCGTTAACTCAACGTACCCGTACATGTTGTCATGCGTTATTTATTATTCCATTATTCATTTTACTTTACTACTTTCTCTTTCAGATTATTCATACTTGTAGCTTAAAGATAAAGTGTTCCAGAAAGTAACTTTTCCATTTCAGTCTTTCCTATGAAAATTCCACGTCAGTTTTTCCATGCTGCATGGTGGGTTTTCTCACTTTTTCTTACCAGTTTTAGCTGGAGGGTTTGGAGGCGTGGGGAGCATTCTTGCTTTACTATCCTTATCCTTCAGCATGTACAGTAGAGTTAGAATTTATCATCATAGTCTACTCTGTAACAAGCAGCCTCGAAAGGACCATAAGATCTGCTGCTGTTTGCTTTCCTTTATACTCCTTTGTACATTTTATCAGCTGAAGAGGAACACCTACTGTACAATTTAAAAAAAAAAAAAAAAAGGAAAACGAAAAAAACTAAGTAGATCTATTTGATTATTCCGTTCGACGTGCACGTAGGATATTGCATATTTTTTTCCATGCTAATTTGATATGCTACTTTTCTTGCTAATCTCGTCACTATGATAATTCTCTCCTTATCTTATGGAAATGGCCTGGCATTAGCAATAAGCTATAGTCATCATACGAAGCATATGAATTAAGGTGCTGCTGATCCCGCCAGTATGAGATGTCTCTAATTGCTTTAGTAAGACTACAGTTGAGAGAGAGAGAGAGAGAGAGAGAGAGAGAGAGAGAGACTCGTACTGTAGACATTTCTGAATCGCTTTATGGGAAGAAGTCTCCTCTAAGCAAAATAAAAATTATCAGAGGTAATAATAACAGAGTGGTAGTAAAGTCATGGTACTGAAAGAATTAATTGAGACAATATTCTGCTTCGCACAGTACCGAGCGACTAACACTGGCAACTGCTTAGAATGATGACATCCTTACAATTTCCTCTAGCTGCAAACAAACCGAACAAGACCTGAAGCTTTTGCTAATAAGTGTTGGTGGTAGTAATGTTCGAAGAAAATTATATCTGTCATTTTGTCTTCCCAACCTATCTGGCGTCTTACAGGTCTCTCTCTCTCTCTCTACAGTACGTCTATATTTAGCTATCTATCTATCAGTCTATCTATATCTGAAGCCTATGATGGGTACCCTAAACAAAAGGACTTTTCGACGTTATTATCCTCACTCTATAACCACCTTTCTTCCTCCAGCACACCACCACTCCCTTACACTTTCCCGCAGTTTATTTCGCCTTCTTCTTCAGTTCCCTTTCCCCCTGCAAGCCACTTCCCTATCATACTCAACCCTTGGCAATCCCTGACCTCCCCAGTGTTCCCTTCTGTTTTTCAGACAAAATACTTTCATATACACTGCTACTCAGTCTCCAGACTTGTAACGAAGTAAACGTGCTTGACTACTGTATTCAAGTAACTTTTGTGGTTATCGACATTTTTAAAAGTACACATTTGTTTTTTTACTACATTTACTTAAGTATGCTTTTTAAATACTTTTACTCCAGTACATTTGAAATAAACAAAGAAAGTACTCGCATCATCAAGTAATGGAGAAATTCGTGGCCTCTGACCAATCGCAGAGCACGGAACAGTGTATACATGGATGGTGACTAAGCACAATCAACCCTTCATGTCAGGAACAACCACGTGTGTTCGTCATTTTATTCTATTTACTTTTTATTTTTTTTTACCGGTCGTCACGCTTCCTTCCCGCAATGCCATGGCCATCACGTGTCTCTCGCTTCATCACCAATATTCCAACCTCTTTCTCCTCTCTAAGGGTAGGCTGAGGTAAGGTCCACGAAGAAAGAAAAGAATAGAGCAACAGAGAGGGAGACCAGTGAAACAGGACACACACATACACATTCATTAGCCATTCAAGCCCTTGGAATCTCGATTCTATCTCACAGGCATCACTGCAGGCACTTTTTTATATACAAGAGATGCACATTACCCATCTTGCAAAGTCAGTCCGACAAGTCACTCATTCCTGTCAATTCATCTACCTCGACTCCATATCTCGCAACATCACATGGGCCTACTAATTTACCATATTGATCCACCATCTTCTTGGCCTACCACGTCTCCTCCCGACTTGAGACTCTCACAGATACCAGTTTCATTACCCTGCTGACACCTTTTCTCAACCTATTATACCATCAAAGCACTCTCCTCGGCTCCAAAGTCAAGATACTTTTTAACTCCACGTCTTTCACTAATCACATCTTGTACGCTCTATTATTTTTTTTTTTATGCGAGGAAGAAGGAACCAAAGGCCAGGAGCCCACAAAACAGTTCTTGACAAGAAAAAAAAAAAACAATACAGAAGAGGCCAAATTCAAGATCCATTCATTTCGAGATGCCTGGACACACTGCGTTTGAAAGACTGGAGATCATAGGAAGCAGAAAATACAGGTAGAGGGAGACAGTTCGAGCTGACCTGTCGCACAAATGAAGGACTGGGAGTAAAGGTTAACTCTTGCATTAGAGAGTTGAACAGAAAAGAGGTGAGAGTTTGTTGCTAGACGTTTGCTACACACCCGTCGTAGAGGTGGAGGGATGCAAGCAGACAGTTCAGAGGAGCAGTGACCATTGAAGTAGCGATAGAAAAGAGATAAAGAGACAACAGTGCAGTGAAGAGATAGAGGTTGAAGGGAGCCGGTAAGAGGAGGAGAGTTAATGAGACGAAACGCTTCTCACTCCACCCTATTGACAAGAGCTGCATGAGGGTAGCCTCCCAACACATGAGAGTTGTACTCTAAACAGGGGCGAATAATACTCGTTTATAAAGTCAACGACTGTGTAGGGGTAAAGAAGGTACAGAGTCGGCTTAGCACACGTAATCTCTTGGAAGCTGATTTTACAAGAGATGTAATATGATCTTTCCAAGATAAGTCCCGAGTGAATGAAACCGCAAGCATGTTCAAGGATGATGCAGGATTGACCTGGATATTATTAAACATTAGTGGGTACTCCTGTGGAAGATTCTATTGGGTTGATAGGTGTAAAAACTGAGTCTTTGATGCATTAACAACAACAAGAATATTTTTACCCCAGTCAGAGACACGAACCAAGTCAGACATCAGGTGTGCCATAGCCTCATCCCTTGTCTGCTGAAGTAACTGCTGGGATGGACGCTGTGGGAAACGAATGAAAAGGTGAAGGATTGAATCATCAGCATACCAGTGGATAGGGTTAGATGTACAACTAAGATCATTGATGAATTAAAGGAAGAGACTTGGTGATAGGACAGGGCCCTGAGGAACACCATTGTTGATAGATCTAGGAGAAGAACGATGGCCGTCTACAACAATGGCTATAGAACGACCAGAAAGGAAGCTGTAGATGAAGGAACAGATAGAAGGGTAGAAACCATAAGAGGGCAGTTTGGAAATTAAAAATTTATGCCAGACTCGATCGATAGCCTTTGAGATGTCAAGTGCAATGGCATTGCTTTCGCCAGTCCCGAAAGGAGGATGACCAGAACCCTGAAAGGTAGGCGGGAAGATCACAGGGGAGCATCCCTGACGGAACGCATACTGACGATCAGAAAGAAGGTGTGATAGGAAAGATGCTTTAAATTTTTTTTATTAAGAATAGACTCGAAAACTTCTGAGACACAGGATGTTGAAGCAACTGGACGATAGTTAGAGGGTTGGGAATGGTCACCCTTCTTTGGGACTGGCTGAATGAGAGCAAACTTCCAGCAAAGTACAAGTTGACAGACAAAGGCGAAAGAGTTTACCTAGGCAGGGTGTAAGCATGGAAGCACAGTTCTTGAGGGCAACAGGAGGGACTCCATCAGGCCCATATACCTTGTTAGTATTGAGGCCAGTGATGGCAGAAAATACATCAGATGAAGAAATTTTAATGTCAGCGATGAGGAAGTCGGGGGAAGTGATGGAGGAACAACACCGGAATCGTCTAAGGTGGAGTTGGAGGAGATAGTCTGAGCAAAGAGATCTGTTTTATCAGTAGAAGAAACAGCTACAGAGCCATCAGAGTAGAAAAGAGGAGGGAAGGATGGTGAGATAAAATTGTTAGAAATGTTTTTGGCAAGGTGCCAGAAGGAGCGGGAAGAATTCGAGTTGGAGAGTTAAGAGCATTTAGTATGGATGAAATTATTTTTTGCAGAACGAAGAACAGACTTAGCACGATTCCAGGCAGTAACATAAAAAAGGTGTGATTCATGGGTGGGTTGGCTCTGGTACCTTTTATAGGCCCTCTCCTTGTTGCAGACAGCATTAGAATAAACATGATTAAACTAAGGCTTTCTTGAATTAGTCAAAGGATATGAGAAAGGAATGTATGCTTCTATTCCCGAGAGAATAACCTCCGTAATGCGCAAGGCACACCCAGATGGCTCCCAGCCACAGAAGCAATAATCATTCCATGAAAAATCAAAGAAGTACTGCCTGAGGGCCTCACAATCCGCAGCTCCAAAGTGCCATAGTCAACGTTTCTTTGGAGGGTCTGCAGGCTGTACTGGAGCGATAGGACAGGATGAGGTAATTATGTTGTGATCAGAGGAGCCCAACGGAGAGGAAAGATCTACAGCATAAGCAGAAGGATTAGTTGTACGGAAGAGGTCAAGTATGTTGGAGCTCTCTGCAAGGCAGTCAGGGATATGGGTAGGGTGCTGTTCAAGCTGCTCTAGGTCGTTACGGATGGAAAAGATTTAGGCTTGTTCACCAGGTGGATCAGTGAGAGGAGAGGAGAGCCAAAGGTGGTGGTGAACATTGAAATCTCTTAGAATGGAGATTTCAGAGATAGGAGAAATGGATGGAACGTGTTCCATCGTAGAAGTAAGACAGTCAAAGATTTTTTGATAGTCAGTAGAATTAGGGGTTAAGTAAACAGCGCAGATAAATTTAGTCAGAGAATGACAGGAAAGCCGAAGCCAGTGAGTAGAGAATTCAGAAGAATCAAGTTCAGGAACACGAGAGCAAGATAAGTCGGACATTTGGCTTTGAAATGAGTATAGAGGAAGTTGGAGGATACAGAAAAGGGTTTGCTGTCAGTTGCCTCAGACAGCTGAGTCTCGGTAAGAAAGAGAAGGTGAGGTTTAGAGGAGGAGAGGTGATGTTCAACAGAGAGAAAGCTAGAGGAAAGGCCGCGAATGTTGCAGAAATGTGAAAGAAATGAGTCAGACAGTGGTTCCAGGCAGCTCTTAGATTCGTTACTGGGAGAGGGGCGGATGATGGGGGAACTTGTCAATACCTCTCTCTCTCTCTTTCTCTCTCTCTCTCTCTCTCTCTCTCTCTCTCTCTCTCTCTCCCCATTACTTCTTCCTTCACAATACTCCCCACCCTCTCTCTCTCTCTCTCTCTCTCTCCATTATTTGTTCATACTTCACAATACTCCTTCTCTCTTTCTCTGTCTGTCTGTCTGTCTGTCTGTCTGTCTCTCTATTACTTATTACTTCACAATACTCCCCCCCCTCTCTCTCTCCCCCCATTATTTGTTCTTACTTCACAATACTCCCTCCCCCCTCTGTCTGTCTGTCTGTCTGTCTGTCTGTCTGTCTCTGTCTGTCTGTCTGTCTGTCTGTCTGTCTGTCTGTCTGTCTCTGTCTGTCTGTCTGTCTCTGTCTGTCTGTCTGTCTGTCTGTCTGTCTGTCTCTCTCTCTCTCTCTCTCTCTCTCTCTCTCTCTCTCTTCATTACTTGTTCTTACTTCACAATTCTCCTCTCTCTCTCTCTCTCTCTCTCTCGCTTTTGCATCAGCGGAAGGTGGACGTGTGTCAGTGCATTGCCGGTTTTAGTTTTTAATAAGTCCTACACACAATGCACCTACGCCATAATAACGCCATAGCATTGTTAATACTTCTCGTGTATCTGCATCAATAAGAATCTTTTAGTGATTGGCGGATGGTGGTGATAACGAGTGCAGTAAGTGACGACGAGAGTGGGAACTACAGCACATCAAACATGGCGACGCAGGCAACGCACGAATCCACCGACACAGGCAGTGAATCTTACATTACAAAACCCACAAGGGAATTCCCCAATAAGAATTTTAGTAAAGTGGACCTCCAAAAGCGCGGCAGAAAGATTGGCCTGAAGAATGTGTGAGTAAATAAGGAAATATTAATTAACTGGATATTGGAGAATAACCAACAAACACTAATAAAGACAGTGATGGCAACACGAGATGTGATGACGTCAGCATCATCATACGCAGAGATGACAACTCTGAGGCTTCAGACAACGACACTGGAGGTATCGACGTCAGACATGAAAGCAGAGACTGCAATGCTGCGGAAGTTAACGTTGATGGTGACACTCGGAGCGGAGATAGCAGTACATCGGGTGACGACAATGATGTCACGGGAGGTTGTGACGTCAACACTGGAGGGGGAGGGGGTCGAAAACAATATCAGTGGCAGATACAACACCCCACAACTACACCAAACTGACATCGATAAAATTCGACAGGCTGAAAAGAAAGGATTTAGAAATTGGACTTTTAAATGTTGAAATCAAGACTGCGTATTCCACCATCGATACATTAAACAAACGAATTTCAGCTTTAAAGGATTGCCTGGGACGAAAAATTATGGAACTGGAGGAAAGGTTGCAAAACCACAACCCTACAATTTCCCCAATCTCTGATCCAGTTGCTGGTACTTTGGAACAACGAATCTTGGCGCTAGTGTACGAGGTACTCTCCAAACTCGACTCGGTAAATAACAGTGCTTCATCGCCCCCCCCCCCTCTCCCATGTTCTATTTATAGGTGACAATAATCTCTCTGAGACAGTATCATCAGATCTTGATCGTAATAATTTTATTAGAACATTAAGGGATGCCACTATTGACTTACTGAAATGCTGGGTGGCTGAAAATTTAAAGTGGATCCCAGATGCCTGTGTGGTTTATGGAGGTCTGTTTGATGTAATAGAATATGCATCATCTGAAAAGGTTTTAGACGATCTTGGAGCTTTGGTGAGTGAGTTGAAAGCAAAGAAAGAGAATAAGAGTATTAACATATACCAGCTTGTGCCCACTTTGTACTCCGGTTCTATGCAGGTCAAAATTGATGACGTCAATAACCAACTATTGAAACAGCGTGATACGAATGCTATTTTTACCATACGCACTGATAAAGTTTTCAAACTGGGCACAGATGAAATTGATGAATGTATAGTCAGCCAAAAAAGTCGTGTCATCGTTCCGAATCCCGCAAATATTCGAAGAGATAAGTCGAAGCAGAAGGGATAGTTTCACAAGTCTGGCAACTGTGTCAGACCAGACTGTGATGGGGGTGTGTTGTTTGGGGGTGGAGGTGGGGTAATGAAGTATGTGTGTGCTGTAGTTGTTGTTGGCAGTGTTGTCTAGCATTACACTTCTGAGAAAAGGTGCTAAATGTACTATTACGCCTGATTTCATACCCGCAAATAATTAAATGTATCGTCAAACTGAAATAATGCCTCGATCGTGTAACCAATCAAACAAATGAAACGACGAGGTGCAACCCCGCCCCCTCCCCACTTTTCTCCCACACCCTCTCTGCCGGGTATCAACTAGCCATATGACATTGGAATAAAGGACAGAAAGCTGTGTTTTTACTGTATGTTTACCTTCTGAACATGGCAGGATATATTGTATATAACCATGAGTGGTGTGGCAGAGGCATGTGGTGCCTTCACAGAAATAACGAGAAAAGCATTCCACAGGTGGTTAGTGTTTTGGTAAAGGGGTAGGAAACCCATAGATATAAATAAGCCTAGATGCCCCATGACACTACTTTAGACGCGTCTGCCAGGCCGCCATCTTGCAACGGTCGAGGCAGACGATGTCATGTTCCTGACGATGGTCAAAGTTGACCACCATTTGCCTAACAATGCTGCAACACTGTGCTGCTTTTGGGTGTAGAAAGCGTCGGAATATATCTATAGTGACACCAATAGCATGAGCGGCTCAAGTCTCTGATTATGCAAACGTCCCTCAGCTGCTTCCCTATCCCCCGAAAGGAGGATGGTGGGTTCCAGAAGGGAAATTTAAACCTGCAGTCCACCGAGTTCATTTTTCAGATGAACCAGGAACTACAACCATTACCACCACACCAACAGCCACCACCATAACAACCACCACACCAACAGCCACCACCATAACAACCACCACCACCACAACAACCTTCACCATCACAACAACCACCACCACCATCACCACAACCTCTACCCCCTGAAGCACCAGCATCACAAGAATAATCACCACCACAACAACAACCACCACCATCACCACCATCACAACAACCATCACCATAGCACCAACCACCACCACAACCGCCTCCACCACAACAACCACAACTGCAACAACCGTCAACACAACAGCCACCACCACCATCACCACCACCACCATAACAACCACCGCCACAAGTCACCACAACAACCACCATCACCACCACCACCACAACAACAACCACCACCACAACAAAAACCACCACCACCACAACACCACCACCACCACTACCACAACCACCACCACCACCACCACTACCACAACCACCACCACCACCACCACTACCACAACCACCACCACAACGACCACCACCACCACGAGCACAACAACAACAACAACCATAACAGCAACAACCACCACCACCACCATTACAACCACCACCACCACCATAACAACAACCACCACCACCACAACAACTACCACCACCACAACAACAACAGCAACCACCACCATCACCACCACCATAACAACCACCACCACCACCACCACAACAATAACAACAACCACCACCACCACAACAACAATAACAACAACCACCACCACCACAACAACAACAATAACAACCACCACCACCACAACAACAACAATAACAACAACCACCACCACCACAACAACAATAACAACATCAACAACCACCACAATAATAACAACAACAACAACCATAACAACAACAACAACCACCACCATAACAACCACCACCACCACCACCACCACAACAACAACAACATCCACAACCACCACCACCACCACCACCACCACAACCACCACAACCACATCCACCACCACCACCACCACCACCACCACAACAACATCCACCACCACCACATCCACCACCACCACCACAATAGCAACAACAACCACAACCACCACAACAACAATAACTACGACAACAACAACAACCACCATCACAACAACAACCACCACAACAACAATAACTACGACAACAACAACAACCACCATCACAACAACAACCACCACCATCACCGAAACCACCATTACATCAACCACTACCATCACAATAACCACCACAACAACCACCACCACAACAACCACCACCACAAGAGCCACCATTATAACCATCATCACAACAACAGCCACCACAATAACCACAACCACCACCACCACCACCACCACAACAACAACAACCTCCACAACAATCACCATCAACACAACAACCACCACCACCAACAAAACAACCACCACTACCACCACAACAACAAAAACCACCACCACCACCACCATCACGCCAAAACCACCATCATCACCACCATCACGCCAAAACCACCATCATCACCACCACCACAACAACACCAGAAACCACCATCACTATCATCACCACAACGACAAAAACCACCATCACCACCACCACCACACCAGCAACAACCGCCACCACCACAACAAAAACCACCATCACCACCACCACAACAAAAACCACCATCACCACCACCACAACAAAAACCACCATCACCACCACCACAACAAAAACCACCATCACCACAACAAAAACCACCATCACCACCACCACCACAACCAAAACCACCATCACCACCACCACAACAAAAACTATCACCACCACCACCACAACAATAACCACCATCACCACTACCACAAGAATAACGACCATCACCACCTCCTTCACAACATTCATTCTCATAGTCAGAATTCACTCTAAAACAAGCCCCACTATTACATGCATGACCGCTCCAAGATGACGGCCGCACAGACGCACCGCTGCTGTACTGAAGAATGGGTGATGCGGCATCTAGTCTTATTTATATCTATGGGGAAACCCAGCCACAGGTGTTACGCAAGGTGATGAAACCAAGATATACAGCCACCAGCATATAGTCATATCATCACAGTCATTCAGTTATCTATGCTGGACGACGGGAAATAGAGGGGAGATTCTAGTTATCATTAATAAACGTTGTTTTATATTATCATAATCGTGACGTTTCATTAAATTCCAAACACTCGTTATGAAACGTATTCCACTATTCCGTCCCCTGTTGTATTCTAAATATCAAAGTTGAATTAGACATGACAACCCATGTATATGAAACTGCAGTATATTCTGATTACATGTAAATTCATGATGATGGATATGTAGACATTTAGTGATATAAGTGATAACAGTTGACTATAACCCTATTACCCAGTATGTTGTTCCCAACAATTTCCACCCGACAGTAATACATGGCACCCCAAACCACTCACCCCCACCACCGTCTGGTCTGACACAGTTGCCAGACTTGTGAATCTATCCCTGCTGCTTCGACTTATCTGTTCGAATATTTACGGGGTTCGGAACAATGACACGACTTTTCTGGCTGACTATACAATCGGCTTCACTTCTAAGTACTACACCGACTTGTGGCGTCTTGGTAGATGTGGCACCACTGTGTTTGTTTACATCGTCGTATTAAGACGCGAATAAGTTGGAGGAACCCCGGCATAGTGGTCAGATACTGACAGCTACATTGCTATGATCTGTATAGTGCTTACATTATATAAAAAATGTGATGTAATTGAAGATGTGCCTGTAATTCGAGCTTAATTTAATGTGATGGTGCTGGGACCAATCAGGGAGTTGGATGCTTCGTTGTGGATGTTCAGGGGTGCTGTTGGTCCGAAGCAGGCCTTGCTTTACTGAATGAGACGCGGGCCAAAATAAGACTTGCCTAGCGCAACATATAATGGAGGATGAACATATTCATCCTATCTCTCTATCTACCTATCAATCTAGTGCCTATCTATATATCTATTTATTTATCTGTCTATCTATATATCTATATCAATCTATCTACCTATCTCTCTCTCTCTCTCTCTCTCTCTCTCTAGATATATATATATATATATATATATATATAGATATATAATATATATATATATATTATTAATATTTAATATATATAATTAATATATAGATATAATATATATATATATATATATATATATATATATATATATATATATATATATATATATATATATATATATATATATATATATATATATATAGGTGGCTGGGGAATGGCTGGGAGAAGGAGGGAGGTGAGGAAGACAGGAAGAAATCAGTAGGATAGAAGTTGTGGAAACAATGAAGAAAGTTAAATTGGGGAAAGCCCAAGGAATTGATGGAGTGTGTGGTGAAATGCTGAAGCATGGGGGAGAGATAGTAGTAGAATGGATGTGGAAGACGTGCAGACTGGCCTGGGAGGAAGGTAGAGTCTCGGAGGATTGGCAGTCAGGTATAATTATTCCCTTGTACAAAGGAAAAGGGGAAAAAGAAGTGTGTGGTAATCATGGGGGCATTTGTCTTCTTAGTATAATAGGAAAAGTGTATGGTAGGATACTTAGAGTTAGAGAAAGAACAGAGGAATTAGTTGGAGAAGAACGGAGAGGCTTTAGGATGGGAAGAGGTTGTGTAGATCAGATATTCATTCTTAGATCTTTAGTGGAAAAGTTTCTACAGAAGGGAAAGAAGTTGTATGCGGCTTTCATGGATTTGGAGAAAGCATATGACAGGGTGGATAGACAAGGATTGTAGAAAGTGTTAAGAATACATGGAGTAGATGGGAAGTAGTTGAATGCTGTGAAGAGTATGTACGATGGTGCGAAGGCTGCAGTGCGTGTGGATGGTGAACTAAGTGAATTTTTCTCTTTGAAAGTTGGGTTGAAACAGGGATGTGTCATGAATCCATGGTTGTTCAATCTATACATGGATGGGGCAATAAAACAGGTACAAGGTAGGGTAGTGGATGTTTGAGTGGCCCTGGTGAGAGAGGATAGTGTTTGGAAACTCCCTGTACTGTTGGTTGCAGATGATACTGTGTTGTTGAGTGAAGACGAAGGGGAGCTGCAAGGCTTGGTGGATGAGTTTGGGAGAGTGTGTAAGAAACGGAATCTAAAGGTGAATGTAGGGAAGAGTAAAGTGATGGTCTTTGAGAGAGGTGAAGTCAGTGAATGTACAGCGAGGTTGGATGGTGAGGAATTGGAAAATGTGAGTACGTTTAAGTACTTGGGTAGTGTGATGAGTAAGGATGGAGGTTTGGAGGGTGAAGTGCTTGAAAGGGTACAGCAGGGATGAAAGGTTGCTGGTTCTTTGAAAGCAGTGATAAGAAACAGGGAAGTGACCATGGAAGTGAAAAAGTTACTACATGACAGTATTGTGATACCAACTCTAACGTACGGAAGTGAAGCTTGGACGTTGTTGGAAGGACACAAGTCAAGAGTGAGAACAGTGGAAATGAGTTATTTAAGAGGAGCATGTGGAGTCACATGGAGAGACAGGCTGACGAATGAGGATATAATGGAGCGTTGTGGTGTGGATGTGGATATGATAGGAAGCGTTATGAGGAACATACTGAGGTGGTTTGGCCATGTGGAGAGGATGGAGGGTGAAAGACTGACGAAGAGAGTGTATGTGAGTGAGGTGGAGGGGGAAAGAGGGAGGGGGAGGCCGAGGATGAGACGGAGGGATGGGGTGGAGAGGTATATGAGAGAGGGGGGTGTGAGGTGGGAGCAGGGCAGTGAAATGGCGGGGGACAGGGCGACTTGGAGGCGATTTGTTTGTGGCCACCCCAAACGGGATTGAGGCGTCTGGCTATATATATATATATATATATATATATATATATATATATATATATATATATATATATATATATATATATATATATATATATAATCGCGTAGGCATCGGAGGCCATGTAACACCGCATGGGCCCTAACTCCCGACCTTATGGATGGCGAGTCAGCGCTCTACTGACTGAGCTTCTAGGCTTACTTTAACAGCAATACCTGAATCTCTCAACATACAGTACTAGAAGCATTTGGTATCCGCAACAATATAATATGAAAAAGGAAAATTGAGACTGTAGATCATAGACAGTTTATTGATGTGTTTTGTAATGGGTCCATCTTCCCTTCTGCAGAATAACATCACGGAGTCTATCAGGCATGCTGGAGACGAGATTTCTCACAATGTACGGCTTTCCCCGCAGATTCCCATTTTCACCGTATATGTTCCATCAACCGCTCAGCTGTCCTCTTTCTTTCTGACTCCCATGTGTTGACCAAATTCACACAGAGACACTCAATTGGGTTGCATCAAACCCTTGGTAGGCCAGTCCAAGAGCTGAAGATTTTCCTGTGTAGCAAACCACTACTGAACTGCACGTGCCATGTGAAATGGTCACCGATCATGGACGAGTATGATGGGATCTGGTGGGAAGGGATGTCTAGAAATTCCTTAAGAATTTCCAAATACTTCTGGGCTGTGAACCGTCCCTCTACTCTCATAGTATTCCCTCTCCATGAATAGATATCCAGCCCCATACATTGCACACTTGATATCCACTTCTGGTCTCGTAGGTGTTTGCTCGATTATAGCTCAAAAAGAATATTACGTTATAAGAGTTAGTTTGGGTTCTGGCTTCCTCCTTTAGTTGAAAGTTACCCTACTTTGTTTAGAAAATGATTTAATTTATAAAAAAAATAGTTATAGGAGGAATAACAGTTATCTAGTTAAGTGAAAAGGTGGAAGTAGTGTTTCTTATATTTTCTTGCATAATTTCACCTTACAGACTATGGGTGGTATATGCTATACTGCATTTTAAAGACTTATTTATCCTTCTTAGATGTGCTGGGTATCCGATTCATTGGTCAACAAAACTATTGTTTCTGCTAAGTAATGGATAAGTATATAAATATAAAGTGATTTTTAATTTGACAAACCATTCGCTTTGTTGCTGATGTGATTATGAGCGCCTATTTCACAGTAGATCACCGAGTTCGTAGGCCTAATCCAAAGTGATTTATGATATTTTGGTCTATGTATTACAGTACTACAGCAGGTTTTTTCCAACTGGAGCAAATTTCGGTGATCGACATACACACAATCCTTCCTGGGAAAGAAATACAGATTCACTTGATCCTTCCACATACCCATTCCAAACATTTTCACCCTCTCGTGCCGATTACGTAAATATAGGATGAATCCAAAAAAGAAACTTATGAAGGGTAAATGAAAAGAAAACTGTGTGAAATTATAAGTGTTTAAACCCAGCGAGGGATCCCTATTCATTTGTCTACAGGCGCCTGTGTAACCATACCGATTCCTTACTTATCCACCGCAATGTTGTCATTTTATTGTAATTTTGATTACATTACACGAAAATTCGGCCTTTCTTACATTAGATGACCTACTTTTAATACCAAAAAAGAATAACCATTAAATGTGACTCGGGAGAAGTTGCTTTTGTGGGCAGTTATGGATACAGGAATGTGATGTTATTTAACTCCCCATCAGAGGATGTCGATTGCCGAGATTTACTCCAGCGCTCTCTCTTTCTCTCAAAAGCTAATAAAACACTGGTTGCGGCAGTGCTTTTAGGTCAAACATCAATATACTAAACATCCTACCTGGTATTATTTCTCCTCCACACATTAGCCCTACCATGATCGGACGATCGGAGAGTATTCTCGTCAGAGAAAACCCGTGACCAGAAGTCTAGCCTTTGGTTCTCATATTGGTGGGCAAATTCCCGCCTGGCTGGACGATGCACTTCTGTGAGGCTCTCCTTTTTAGCAGTAACCCTATGATGTATTCCCGCCCAGTGTAACCGCCAACGGACTGTAGAGAGAGAGATGCATCTAGTCCAAGTCTCTCCCAGAGTGTCACTGCAAATTTTGTTAGAAGGGATTCCTGTAATGCTTCCTCCTGCTGGCGCGTCGTCACTCGTGAGCGTGGTCGTTTTGCTGTGGAATGCAGTTATTTACATTGTCAGGCGATCGAATGTATGTCGATCTCTCTTTAAACATTTTCGTACTTCCTTGAATGAGTAGTTAGGGCAGATTAGTATTACACTAACTGCGGTTACGTGTGGGAAAAGGTTTCATTTTGAAAGATATGAAAGCCTTTGGGGTGTGTAGGAGATCCAATAATAGCAATGTTGTGGCCCTCAAGGAACTGCTACATATGCAAGCCCTCATTAACACATATGTGCTGCCTTTTTTAGGGTTAGGCGGAGATTAGAGACAAAACCAGTGTCCCTCATTATGTAGTATAGATGAAACCCACGAACTGATAAACTTCTTGGGAAGATTTACAACCCCAGTTCCAATTTATTATATTACGTATTTAGTGTTTCTAAGGGAATAATACATCTATCAGGTATATACGTACGTCAAAAAGAGATAAAGCTTAAATATATAATCTAAAAACACTGGCAAACAGTTGTAAACATTTCCTGGTAGAAAGTCATGCATGCGCAAAGGTTCCAGACTCCTCGAGGGGGCTGGGGTCACAGACTCACGTAATGGCATGAGGGTGGACACACTTGTCACCTTTCACTTGAAAATCTGGACCACGACAGCCTACCCACGGGCCCCTACCCAAACGTGGTGGGCAACATGGGAAGGCTACAAATAAAAAAATAACTAGAAGAGCACTCAATGGAGTGCATATCTCCTTAAAGGCTCCGGTGGTATGCACTCCATCTGAGTGCTCCTTTATCCGGATCCACTCCAGAATTTAACGGGTTATTTCCTAGCCCATGCCCCATCCCTCAGCCAAGTTTCATGAATATTCATACAGTAGTTGATGGATGTATGCGCTCTACCGAGTGCCCCTTTAACCAGATGCACTCCAAAATTTAATGAGTTCTTCCTGCCTCATGTCCCATCCCTCCACCAAGTTTCATGAAAATCTGTTCATCAGTTTTTGCGTAAAACACACACACACACACACACACACACACACACACACACACACACACACACACACACACACACACACACACACACACACACACACGAGTTTTTCCTAACGCAACATGTAAGGGAAAGCACCAGAAAAAGAGGACTCGATGTACCCTCAATGCTAGATCTCATATTTACTAGGCAAGAAAACGATATTGACAATTTAATATATCACCCTCCATTCGGCAAAAGCGACCTGCAGTCCTAAATTGCAACTTCAGGATTGCATATGCCATAGATAACAGCAATGAAAGTTACAAATAGAACCTAAACTATAAAAAGGGAAACTATCATGACCTAAAGAAGTACTTCTTAGAAACTGATTGGGAAAAGGAGCTTAGAGGACAAGATTTAAATGATATATATAAAAAGTTCTGTGAACTTTATGAAACAGGAGTCCAGAAGTACATCCCACAGCACAAAGAAGCAGAAAAGTAAATAAAGAGATGGTTCAATACAGAATGTAAAAAATCAAAAGAAAAAAGAGATTTGTTGTGGAATAGATACAGAAGACAAAATAGTGAAAGGACATATAATAATTACAAACAGGCAAGAAACGATTATACAAGAATAAGGAGGGAAGCCCAAAAACAGTTTGAGGAGGATATCATAAATAAAAGTAGTGATCAACCGAAGCTATTTTACAGCTACATCAGAAGCAAAACCAAAGTAAAAGATAAAATACAATCCAGTACGGACCAGGGAATCACCTATACACAAGAGAAGGATATTTGTGAAGCACTAAACAAGAATTTCCAATCAGTTTTTACAGAGGAAAACAATTTTGAGAGGGATTATGTGGAACATGCATGCCCACACATACTACCAGAGATACAAACATCAGAAAAAGTAATACAGGAGGAGCTAAGTTAATTTCGACAAAGGAAAAGCAAATGGTCCTGATGAAATTTCATGTTGGGTGCTACGTGAATGTGCAAAGAAGTTAAGTAAATCATTATTTTGAATTTTCAAGAAATCCTTGAGTCAAGGTAAACTACCTGATATTTGGAAGAAAGCAAATATTGTTCCCTTATTCAAGAAAGGGAATAGACAAAATCCACTCAACTACCGACCAGTATCACTAACTAGTGTTGTAAGCAAGGTATTAGAAAAGCTTATAAGAAAAGCTTGGGTAAATCATCTAGATGAACACAATATGATAACAGAAAGACAGTTTCGTTTCAGAAAAGGAAAATCATGTGTTACTAATCTCTTGAGCTACTATGACAAAGTAACAAACACATTACAAGAAAGAGGATTTTTTTTTTTACCTGTCCGACTCTGGGCAAAGGCTCCAAGGCCTATTTCTCGGGGGCAGTGACCTATCCCAAGGCCCAGTAGTCCTCCTAGACCTCCACATGTCACCACTTCGGCGGTAACACCCACCATCCATATTGAATACATGCTAGGGCTGTCTCATACAGAATTGGTGTATTGGTATTATCGGGAGTATTTTTACGACATGTCGGCGGGTCATCTGCTAGATCAAGAAAGTCTGCTTTTTTTTTTTTTTTTTTTTTTTTTTAGGAAATTCAGATCCTTAAACTGTTCCCTGCCCCAGCCGGGATTCGATCCTGGGTCCATTAGGACCACAAGCCGCCTCTCTACCTATTCGGCACAGTATCACACCAAAGACTTTTATGGAAACTGTACCATTAAGGAGGAATTCGAGGCAAACGGTATTGTTGGATGCAAGATATTCTCATAAAAAGAGTAATGAGAACAGTACTAAGGGGAAATTACTCATCATGGAAAGAAGTGATTAGTGGAGTACCACAGGGCTCAGTGCTGGCACCAATCATGTTTTTAGTGTATATAAATGATTTAGACAGTAACACTGGAAATGAAAGCTATCTAAGTACGTCTGCAGATGATGCAAAAATACAAAGGAGAATTACTAACACAGGCCCTTGTAAAGAACTACAAGAAGAATTACATAAACTTCATGAATGGAGTAATACATGGCAAATGGAATTCAGTATGGACAAGTGTCATGTAATCAAGTTTGGTAAAAGTGGAAAAAGACCTGATTGGGATTATACGCTAGGAAATAAAACCCTACACATCTCAAAAAGAGAGAAGGACCTAGGTGTGATTATCAATAACAGACTATCTCTGGCTGACCACATCAGTGAGAAGGTACGGAACATGTATACAATGCTTGCAAATATGAGAATAGCATTCACATACATAAATGAAGACATGCTAAGAAAGATAGTAACATCATTCATCAGAACAACCCTGGAGTATGCATCAGTAGTCTGGAGTCCTCATCTCAAAAAAACATAGACAAGATTGAAAAAGTTGAAAGGGCCGCTACAAGATGGATACCAAGCTTAAGGGATCTAAGCTACGAAGAAAGACTAAATAAACTGAATCTACCAACACTACAGGAGAGAAGGAAAAGAGATGACATGATTATGCTATATAAATGCATATCAGGGAAGGAGAAAATAGACATAAATGATTACTTAACCTATGGGGAAGCATCAGCAAGAGGACACTGCAAAAAACTGCATAAGAAGAGAGGTGATAAAGACATAAGGAAATTTAGTTTCCCAAATAGAGCAATTGATCAGTGGAATGCACTACCGAATGAAATAGTGTGTGCCAAAACAATTCACAAATTTAAAGATATGTACGATAAATATGGTTTAAGACACGGGACAGTACGAGCTTGACTCATTCCTGTAAAGATACAATTAGGTAATAATAATTAGGCAAGAACACACACACACACGCACACACACACACACACACACACACACACACACACACACACACACACACACACACACACACACGCACCGACGCATATAGACATACAGACAGACACGTAGAAAATAAACCTCCTGGCGGAGGTAACAATAGGGCATATTTACTGCCCTTCGATAACAAGAGAGGAACGTGGCTAAATTAGTTCACGATTTAAATGGTGCAAGAGGAATGTAGTGTTGTTCACCGTATGACTACATACTCTGATTGGTCATATCTCCAGATTCTTGGCATCTTCGTATCCACTTTGCCACAATCCTAGATGATATGCCTGATTCGTTGGCGATGGTCCGATGATCTGTCCTCGTAGTGCTACCTCGCTGTGCTTCTGTCCATAAAGAACACCTTCTTTGACTGGCGTTGCATTACTTATGATGCCCAGACAAAAGTTTGGTTTGTCCATGGCTGGCTGCCTTCTACGCCTGATAATAAATATGATTGGCTACTGCCCCTTTAGTTCTTAAGAACCACTGGGTTTCGAATACGTCGCTCTTGGCGGTTCAGGTTAAGAGTATACTATGCCTATGATAACATATCAGCTTTTATTTGTCATGGTGGCCAGCCTGAGCTGTTTGGGTGTGTGGTAATAGGTATTATTGTGTTACACCACCACATTTCATAACTGCTTATTTTCCTTTAAATTTTACTGTTTTTTTTTTCTCCACTGTGGAACAGTTTAATTACTTCACATCCATGTCATACATAAATTGCATTCTGGTAATTGTTCTTGATTATTCTGTCTGTCTGTCTGTCTCTGTCTGTCTGTCTCTGTCTGTCTGTCTGTCTGTCTGTCTGTCTGTCTCTCTCTCTCTCTAAATAATTCATTCATCATCTAGTCCTGTGTTACCCATGAGGAGCGTAGGAGCCGAGGCCTAGGCAAGTAGGTCCTGACATTTAAGATGAGGGTGACCGGTCTCAATCATCCTTGAGTCGCATTACGTGAGTTATGAACCCCAACCACCCCTTGGATATAAACCTACACAGTCTCAATCCGATTGGAGCACCTTAATTACCCACTAAACCACCAGGCGTCATAATTTTCAGATCGAATATTGTTCACCACTGGGGAGTGGATGTGGAGCGGTTGCATTGAGGCAGTTGGACAAAATTCAGAATAATGCCATTAGATTAATCAATAATCCTGCCATCACACAAGACCTTCCTCCATTATCAGTACGTAGAGATGTTGTTTCTTTAGCATTACTTTATAGATATTCTTACCATAAGTGTTCAGACGAACTGGCTTCAATTGTTCCTCCCCTTCACATTTTCTCCCGAAATATTGTACTCGGGCAGCTGGGAGCGCCCATGAATTCACACTCTCTCCCTCGCAATGCAGAACCTCTGCTTATCAAAATTCATTTATCCCCAGAACTACTACTCTCTGGAATTCACTTCCTGGGAGTTGTTTCCCACAAACATTTAATCCACTTCCATTCAAATCCAGTTGTTATAAATATTTATGAATGGAGGATGCCTTTAGCCACATGGACTAATTTTTTTTTTTCCTTTGTTTTTCCTTCCTCCATTCATTACCGAAAAAATAAAAATAAATAGCGTAGTACATGGTTTCCTGGTATAGTGCAGGAAACCATTTGGCTCGTCACTCAGTGCAGAGTCACTCATAGGCAGGAGGAAGAGGAAATAATGAAGGGAAGAAAGGCAGAAGAAGGAGGAAGGAAAGACGGAAGAAAGGAGAGGGCAGGCACCCAAGAACAGCACTACATCGAGTGAGTGGATGGTGAGCGCCCCCGCCTGGCATCAATAAATTATATATATATATATATATATATATAGATAGATAGATAGATAGATAGATAGATAGATAGATATAGATAGATAGATATAGATAGATAGATTATATATATATATATATATATATATATATATATATATATATATATATATATATATATATATACATACATGTGTGTGTGTGTGTGTGTGTGTGTGTGTGTGTGTGTGTATCTCATCTCATCAGCCGTTTGAGTGTCCACTGCAGGACCGGCCTATCCCAACCGAAGTGGGAACGACACGCCAATGTATATCTACTTTTTTTTTTTTTTTTTCCGGCCTATCAACCATTGGGGCCGAAGCCCCTCTTTATTAAGGCCATATATATATATATATATATATATATATATATATATATATATATATAAAAATATATAAATATATATACAAATATATATATATATACATTTAAACATATATACATATATATACAAACATATATATATACATACATGTACACACACACACACACACACACGCTTCCATGCATACATACACACACACTTTCATGCAAACGTACATATATATATAATAATTCTAATTTTATTTATATTTTTGTTTTTTATTTTTTTAATTTTTTCTTGGTTTTATATTTTTTATACCTTTTATTATAAAGAAAAACTAATCTAAAGACCCTAAAACTAATCACCTAACAGACAAATCGCTAACCTATACTAAATCCTACAGAGACAAATAGCTAGACCTACACTAATGGTAAAAATACCTCGACTAACAGAACACCATCGACTGCAGATATGTAATGCCTTTCTACATGACATACCTGCACTCATCACCTGGTGACTGTCAGTCGAGGCACAACCTAATATAGGGGACATCAATATATGAAAGGGAACCAGACGAGTCAGGAACATTTCCATATACGTCAGCTGTCGTCCCTAATTAGAATAACTTAAGCAAGATAATATAATGTATTTACATAATTTGTACAGAAAGTGAAGAACCTCGCCCAGCAGACCACCATCGACTGCAAGTGCCCAATACCTTCCTATATTGCACACTTGCACTCATCAGCTAGTGACTGTCAGGCGAGGAACTTGGCTTAATGTAGGCGACATCAATATTAGAAATAGATCGGTGGGAGGAGGAACTATTTAAAATATGTCAACTGTCAACCCTAATTAATATTACAATATATACATATTTACTCTTCATAAAAACCATAACCACACAGTAAAAAAGTCACATCACTCTGATCAGTCCGGTCTCTTTCAAGAAAGCCATCAATTTATCAGTCATGACAATGTCCCCATCACCCAGGATGGTGGAAAGGGTGAAGGGGACGTCTACTGCGCCGCAGTAATTTATAAGTGAAGCACGTTCACGAATAAATCGCCGACAGCGCAGGATGATATGACTGATAGATAACACCGCATTACAGATGTCACAGTGCGGTGGGAAGCGTCTTTCCATATATCGTTTTATGTGGGTTAAAATGGTGGCATTAAGCCGTAACCGTGCCAACACTTTTTCTTCTAGGCGACTGGGACGGTTGGCAGTGTCCCAATCGCCCAGGTACGGCTTACAAGTTGGAATATTTAGTCTGGTCCACTGACCTTGCCACAGAAGATTTATTGATTTCTTTCCGAGAGAGAGACTCGACCGTAGATCAAGAGGAACGTCCCAAGTCTCCTCGAGCTCTACAGCCGACTTTGCAAGTAAGTCAGCCTGCTCATTGCCGTAGATACGACAATGACCAGGCACCCAGATCAGCGTGAATGACTTGTTGCATGAATGCAACTTATTAACGATGCGGCCCTGGATCTCGTGAGAGTCCGTAGTGCAAGATGCAATTGCCTGAAGGGCTGATTTTGAATCTGAAAATATGACAAATGAGTCATGCCTAGAATTGAGAGCATAGTCTATGGCTTTGTCAATAGCAAAGAGTTCTGAAGTAAACACAGATGTATGAGTTGGCAACCGATACCTGAGGGCACATTCAGTCGACCACACACTTGCACCCACACATTCACTCGACTTGGAGCCGTCGGTGTACAATTGATGGGACCCCAAGTGACGAACAATGATGTTACGAAACAAGTGGTGGACCTCCGCCTCCGGCGCCTTGGCCTTTGGTGCTGGGAGCCATGTAACATCGACTGTAAAGCCGGGTGGCTCCCAAGGCGCTATATTTTTAAGCACCAACTTGTCACAGTCACTGGGTTCCACATCAAGCTCCTGAGTCAGCAAGTGGAGGCGAGCGGCAAGTGGCCGACGCACCCCCCGCAGAAGGTGGTGGTATTGACGCAGGGGGGTACAGGCCACATTGCCGATATTGCTTTTCCTTAATGTCCTTACGCCGTAGGACAAGGCCAGGTGGTCACGGCGAATACGGAGGGGAGGCACATTCGCCTCCACTTCCATACGAGCCACACGGGTACACTGGACAGCTCCAAGACACATTCGCAAGCATTTATTCTGCAATACATCCAATCCTTTCAGCGTGGCATCAGATGCCGAGCCATACACCTGTGCGCCATAGTCTAGCTTCGATCGAATAAGGGACTTATATACCATTAATAAAGATTTTCTGTCGGCACCCCATGTAGTACCCGCTAGGTACTTGAGGACACTTAACGGTTTATCACAACGAGCAAGCAAAGTATTAACGTGAAGTTTAAAATTCATTCTACGATCAAAATGTATTCCTAAAATTTTACAGAATTTTGAAAAGGTACCGCCTGATTATCCAAAGTTAAGCACAAATTAGGTACGTTACGATTAGTGAAGACTATAGCGACACACTTACGGACGGAAAACTTAAATCCCCACTGCAAGGCCCATTGGTGGACGGAGTCAAGGGCTGCTTGAATCCGCCCAGCCGAAAATTGTGCATTACGGGAAGAGTGCCATATTGCACAATCGTCAGCGTAGAGTGAGTATTTAAGATTCCTTGGGATGGGAGCTGATGACAGAATATCATTGATCATAATACTAAATAAAGTAGGACTAAGCACACTTCCCTGCGGCACCCCGTTTTCCTGAATAAATATATCCGATGTTATGTTACGGGGCAATTTGACAGAGAAAGTCCTGTCCCTTAAGAAATTTGAAATAAAAATAGGCAAATTTCCTCTTAAACCATAAGCATAGAGCTTCATTAGTATACCGTGTCACCATGTCATGTCATAGGCTTTATGGATGTCCAAGAACACCCCTATCATGAATTCTTTATTGGCAAATGCCTCTGCAATACAATGCTCCAAATTCATTAAATGATCTAGTGAACTTCTGTATTTACAGAAGCCACATTGTTGATCATTTAACAAATTCTTCGACTCTAAAACAAAAAGAAGCCTATTGTTAACCATACGTTCCATGACCTTACATAGACAAGAAGTCAACACAATAGGACGAAATGAAGTGGGATTCATAAGACGACCAGCCTCTTTGGGTATCGGTATGACGTGCGCAAAGTGCCATGAGTTTGGGAACGTTCGAGACGCCCAAATCTCATTGTACAATGCTAACATCTTAATCAGGTTGTCCTGATTAAGATGCTGGATCATACCGTACATGATGGTGTCTGGTCCAGGGCTGGTGTCTTTACAGGATTTAAGGGCAAGGAGCAGTTCATCTAGCGTAAACTCTTGGTTGTACGGGGAGTCTACGTCTTCTGTGGCAAAGTCTAATATCTGTAGCTCAGCCATGCATTTATGATGTTGAAAACGCGGATCATAATTGGCTGAGCTACTTACATGAGAAAAACTCCTGGCGAGGATGTTAGCAACGTCCACGGGCTCGTCATAGATGTTATTATTAACCTGAAGGGTGGTGATTGGAAAATATGGGCCTTTATTATTTAATATTCTTATAGTGGACCAGACTTTACGTAATGGAGTTGTACGAGTCACCATGGACACAAAGGACCGCCAGGAGTCACGTTTGGCCCTTCTTATTATTCTCCTTGCCTCAGCCCGTGCCTGTTTGTATGCAATAAAGTTTTCCTCAGTGGGCTGACTATCAAAAATCCTGTATCTCCTATTGCGTTTTCTTAATGCTTGTCGGCAATCCGGCGTCCACCAATGTGCTCTATGCTTCGCATGAATTGTAGAAGTCTTGGGAATAGCAGCCTTAGCTGCGTGTAATATGGATTGGGTTATATTTTCGACCTTAACATCTATGGTCTCCCCAGATATATCTAAATTGGCGATCCTTGAGAAGGATCCCCAATCTGCTTTCTTATAGTTAAATTTTGGAGGTGGAGGGTCCGAAATGATGTCGCGTGTATAAGAAAGACAGATGGGTAAATGATCACTTCCCAAGGAGTCGTCGTAAGGGTCCCATGAGAGATCTTGATGTATACCAGGGAAGGCCAAAGATAAGTCAATGGCCGAAAAGTTACCAGTACGATCATCTACACGAGTCGCTCTACCATCATTCAGAAGACAGAGGTTGGACTGTAGTATTAGGTCGGCTACTTGCTCCCCACGACCATCAATCCTCAAGCTACCCCATTGATAGTGATGGGCGTTAAAATCGCCCAACACTAACTTATTCCCAGGGAGATGTTCCACTAGTGAATTTAAAGCATCACTATCAATGGGGCCATGTGGAGGACAGTACAGAGAGCAAATAGACAGATACGTGTTATTAAATTTACTCTGCATGCGACAGCTTCCAGAGTAGAATTTAGAATCACTTCCGTTTGTGGGTGTGATTTGTGTGTGTATATGGCTACTCCGTGACCTTCATATCTTCTATACGAGTGGTAGTGTTTGAACTGTGGAGGATCAGGGTGATCCTCCAGGCACGTCTCCTGTAAACAAACAACGTCTGGCCTGTGTATAGAAAGCAAGATTGCTATATTGTGTAACTTATTCCCAATACCTCTACAATTCCACTGTAGTACAGTGAAAGCGACGGTTTAAGATTTTCGTTGGGGGCCAGTGTGCTTTGTCTTTTTTTGTCGCCCGCCAGTAGGAGAGCGACTACCGGGGGCCCTATCCCGGTGCTTGTTCACGGAAACCTCCATATTGTCGTCAATTACGAGGTTCCCTGACTCCCCCGAGGAAGAGCTAACCTTCCTCTCCCTCGCTGGAGTGGGAACTGGAAGAACATGAAGACGAGACTATTTTGTGAGGGTGGTCATGTTACTTTTAGTAGACTTGTCAGGCTTCGTTTTAGGCCGTACTGATGGAGAGGCAGCAGCAGCCTGAGAATAAGTTGAAGCCTTAGGGATGTTAGTGAGAGAGTTGGAGCGGACAGGAGGTCGAGATGGAGATGTACTGTGAGTGGCAATAGGGAGAAGGACAGGATCAGTCTGCGTCTCTACAGAGCACATCACAGGACGGGACATTACCGCCGAAGCATAGGACCTATTCGGCGTGGGAGTTGCATGCAACTCCTTCACCTTTTTCCTAGCTTCGTAGTAGGAAATGCCCTCTGTTGCCTTCACTGTGCAGACCTCCTTCTCCTCCTTCCACTTGGGACAATCCCTAGAGGAAGTGGAGTGAGCGCCCTTGCAGTGGAAGCAACAGACCGTCTCAGATGTGCAATGTTCCGCATCATGACCCTGGCTTGCACACTTGCCACACACTGGCTGGGAAGCCCGACAAGTCTTTGAACCATGCCCATACATCTGGCATTTCAAGCAACGGAAAGGGTTGGGAATATATGGCCGCACATGAACAATTTCATAACCAATTTTTACTTGGCTAGGCAGTGACACTTTACCGAAAGTCAAAACAATGGTTGCTGTCTTCGTCCTGACACCTTCCGAATATCTTGTTATGAAGTGGGCATCGATTACATCTTGCTGAGCAAGTTCCTCTATGATCTCTTCCTCACTCATCACCATGAGATCCCTGCAAGTGATGACACCCTTGCAGGAATTCATGGAAGTTGGGATCTTGGCTTCGACATCATAAATATGAAAAACTTGCGCAGCTTCAGCAAGTCCTTAACCTGGGAAGAATTGCAAATCTTTACAAGGAGGTCTCCGTTCGCAAGTTTTTTGACTTGTTCCACCTCCCCAGCACAGCCATCAATAACCTTCTTAATCATGAAGGGATTGAGACTGCTCAAGGGACTGGAACCTAGAGCATGGATGAGAACAAATTCAGCATTATTTACATTTATGTCCAGAGGCAATCGAGTCTGGGGCCGTTCTGTCTGAGGCCTGTCAGTCCGTTGATCAGTCAGGGGTCGGTCAGGACTACCTCCCCCCCTGAGGGGGGGGGGAGGCAGTACGGGCGTCCTCCATAGTACCACTCCCCCCTAGCGGGGGAAGTGGGAAGAAGGAGAGAAAACAACCAAGGGACAAACAACCGGGGACCACACACCTAAGTCTGAGGTTGCCCTCTCAAACCACTCCAGGGAGGCCCGACCGTGTTTATTCACGCCCCAGAGCGATCAGTGGGGGGGACCCTCCGTGGGCGATAAGCAAAGGTAAACTCAGTTTATTGGAACAGACACCTACTGTTCAAGACTAACAGGGAGGGGAGGTAACTGAGTACTAGCTAAACCTAGGCGTCACCAGAAGGGTGAAAAAAAAAAAAGCTAATGCCGGTGAGGCAGCCCTGAATACTAGAGAAGAGCGCAGCGAAATAACACGTCTACACTCTCCACGACCATGCATCAAAGTCCGTATATCTACCAAGTGGCTTAGGCTGTCTGGTATGTTGCTCTAGGCAAGACTCATTTTGGCTCGCGTCTCATTCAGTAAAGCAAGGCCTGCTTCGTACCAACAGCACCCCTGAACATCCACAACGAAGCATCCAACTCCCTGATTGGTCCCAGCACCATCACATTAAATTAAGCTCGAATTACAGGCACATCTTCAATTACATCACATTTTTTTATATAATATAAGCAGTACACAGGTCATAGCAATGTAGCTGTCAGTATCGCCGGGGTTCCTCCAACTCATTCGCGTCTTAATACGACGATGTAAACAAACACAGTGGTGCCACATCTACCAACACACCATAAGTCGGTGTAGTACTTAGAAGTGAAGCCGATTGTACTTTACTAAAAAGAAGAAAAATAATATTTGGGGCTATACTGTACATCCATTGACGACTATAGCCAAACAGTGTCCCAGTTTTTAACTATGCTCTAACTGGGACAGGGATAAATATAACTTTGATCCTTTCTATAGAAATATAATATTTGGGGTCTCTCATAATATCTACGAAAATTCATATAAACACAAAACTACTCCTGGAAGAAGACAAACTGGTGCTATCACCAGGAATCTCGTCACCCACCCTACACCCACACCCACACCATGGGTATAAGGGGCAGAAATGATACCTATCACACCCAAACATTCGTTCACACACACCCTCGTGCTAATGGGTTAGGGAAAATGTCGGGAAATAGACATAACTCGGCACCAACTCACACTGCAACTACAGGGTGCAGGGGAGGGTCGGGAGTTGGGAATAATTCTGCTTCCACCCACACTTACTCTACAGTTTTAGTGGATGGGTCAAGGAACAAAAAGGACTCAACATCTACCCATGCTAACATTACAAGGGATGGAGGAAGATTGGGAGGCTTTGTGGGTAGCTATCACCCGGCCCAGTATCATTCCTGCACCCACATTTCAGGGTCGGAAGTATGGAAGAGACAATGTTCACCTTACAACCACACACCTTATGTAATGTCTGAGGTTCAGAAGACACACTATGATGGCAAGCAACATGAGCCAAACAAAAGAAATTGGCACACTGCATCTGGAAGTCAGTCTGTGACTAAACTTTCTGATTTCTATAGAAGTAACTGTGGCTAATTTAATCATGCGCAAGTAAACTGTAGGTATGATCACAAACTTCAGTGCGGCAATTGCCAACATCTGGGACATAAGAGTCGCCTATGTCGGTCCTATAGCACATTGGGAGTAGGAGAAGATGCACTTGCCGAAGTAAACAGTAAAGGATATTTTTTAACTATTGAACACATAAATGCTCAGTCATTACAGTCTAATTTGGATGAAATAATATTGTTATTGAAAGACAAAAATATCTTATGTGTTAGTGAATCATGGCTTCTTCCCCATACCCCAAATAATTTTGTTAATATACCAGATTATAAGATATTACGATGTGACAGTGGCCGTGGAGGTGGTGTTTGCATTTATATCAGGGATATCTTATCAGCCAGCGTTATAGAAGTAATTGTCCCCAAACAACCAGACATTGAAGATGTCTGGGTAACTGTACAATGTCGTAAAAAGCCAGCCATTATTATCGGACGCATGTACCGACACCCTAGAGCTCCAATTGCCACTTGATTATACACAGGATATTTTTAGATCAATTTGTATGGGACATAAAACATTATTTGTTCTTGGTGACTTTAATGATAATCTATTTACTAATAATAACAAGCTTAATAGGATCATAGAGAATAATATAATAACTCAGATAAAAGATAAACCGACTAGGGTCAAACCTGTGTCTGCAACATTGCTAGATCTTGTAATCACTGAAAAATCTGATGTCATAAACAGTTATGATGTTATTCCCGAAGTTATTGCAGATCATGATCTTATTAGCATCTCAGTAGATATTAGTAAATCGAAGAAACCGCCTGTTGTTCGACCTTTCCGTCACCTTGGAAACTACCACAAAGACGATTTTTGTCTCAGACTTCTACAGAGCACACACGATTTTAATAAGATTTTGCAAACAGACGACACAGGGGAATACTTTTGCTGAAACTTTTATCAGTTGTTTAAATGACTGTGCTCCCTTTGTAACAAAGAAGATTAAAAGACAGTTTGCACCATGGACGAACGATTATATACGGCAGGCTACAGTATGAGTGTTAGAAATGAAACTCGTAAAAAAATTAAATCTGATTGACATAATATAGCTCTCCATGAACAATATAAACAAGAAGTGTTTTAAAACGCACATTACGGGGGGGAAAGCAGAATGCTATCACAAAAAGTTATGTAACAGCAGATGAAACACTTCACCGACGTGGAAAATAATAAGAGAAATTATCCTAAATTGTAAAAGTAACTCGAACGAATACGACTGTGATAATAAAAATAAAGCAGACGAATTCAATTTTCATTTTGCAAATGTCGGCAACAAGACGTATGGGGGAGGCAATAGCTCAGTCGGTAGAGAGGTGGCCTGCAGTCCTACGGACCCAGGTTCAAATGCCCGCTGGGGCAGGGAACAGTTTAAGGATTTGAATGTAATAACAGACTTTACTGATTTACCAGAAGACCCGCCGACATGTCATAAAAATAGCCCCACTAATACCAATACGCCAGTCCTGTATGAGACAGCCCTAGCATGTATTCAGTATGGAAGCTAGGTGTTAGCGACGAATTGGTGACATGTAGAGCTGTACGGTGACATGTACAGGTGTATGGTATGTAGGAGGACTACTGGGCCTTGGGAGCAGGCTGTGAAGCCTATGTCCATAGTCGGACACATAAAAAAAGAGAAAAAAAAAAGAAATCCTCCATGGCGAAAACATGTCAGGCTAAAATAATTTTCCAAATATAATTTCAAGTGATGGTAATTTTTTAGAGCTCGTCCTCTAGATACCGACACTGTCATTCTTATGATAAAAGGCCTAAATGAAACTCGTTCTGTAGGCTTGGATGGCATTTCACTGAGATTTGTTAAGGACGCACTCCATGTTATAGCTTTTTATTTAACCTGTATCACCAATACTTCATTCGTAACAGGCATTTTTCCTACAGCCTGGAAACATGCATAACTAATTTCTCTCTTTAAAAGTGGTTATGTAAATGATCAGTCTCATTAATGACCATTGTCTCTAAAATACTTGAAATGGTTGTTGCTCTTCAGCTCATACACTTCTTGGAATCTAGCAAACTTCCATCTAATACCCAACGTGGATGTTGTCCTATATTATCTTCCGAGACCGCTCTAACTGTCATAACAGATAAAGTATATGATAACATGGACTCTAAGAAAGTTATATTGTTAACCTTGTGTGACCTTTCCAAAGCTTTCGATAGTATTAGTTATAACATTCTTTTCAGTAAATGTGCTAAGCTTGATATGGACTGCTACTGGTTCAAAATTTACAATGAAAATAGGACTCAATCTGAGCAACACAGTATTTAATAAACTAAATACAGCTTAAAAGGTTCCTCAAGGCTCAATCCTTGGTCCTATCTTGTTTATCATCTATGTTAATGACCTTGCTGAAAGTGTAAATGGATGTTCTTTGGTGCAATATGCTGATGATACCCAATTTTTCCGTGCTAAGACTATAAATAACCTCGAGGCTCTTATTTCCAAAACAGAGGGAACTCTCCGGATTGCAAAACGTTATTTTCTAAGAAACAGACTTATGTTAAATCCAAGATAAACACAATGTATCTTTATAAGTAATAGACAATTTCTATCGCATATTCCTCCTAACACTGTCATAAATTGTTATGGCGACCACATTTACTCGAGCACTAATGTGAAAAATCTAGGTGTCTGCATCGATAGATATATATGCGTTTTGATGTGCATATCAACGAATTATTTAAGAAAGTTATGGGAACACTAATGTTCATAAATCTACTAAGTGAAAACTTTGATAAGTTAACAAAAAAAAAAGGTTGTGCAGTCTCTAATTGTCAGCATAATAAATTACTGTATTAGTATATGGGGTACGACAAATGAAACCTTACTTCACCAAGTCTACAAGTCACAAAATTTTACAGCTAAAGTAGCTACTGGGGGAGCACGAAAGAACGACCATGTAACTCCCATCATAAAGAAATTAAAGTGGTTAAAGATTAAAGGCAAACATATTTTTGATAAATGTACCACCGTTTATATGGCTGTCAGTGGTTTTTATCCTGAGTGGTATCCATAGTTGTTACTGTCAGTGAGAACACAACTAGTACAACAAGACAGCGAAATAACCTTTATGTGCCTAGAGCCAGAACAAACTCTGGCGCCAGAGCCATCACCATACTTGGACCCAAATTGTAGAATGATTTACCCGTTAATATCACTAATTCCGGAAGCTTACATGTTTTTAAATCTAAACTTAGGGAGTTAGTTTTAAGTGACTGGTAGTGGATATACCCGGTAATCATATTTCGATTATGACACGAATAGTTCTATCTGTGATTTTGTATATCGATTTGTATCAATAACGATATTATATGGAAATAATTTGAATTTGAATTTCAACTATCTTCCTTTCTCTGTCTCTGTCTGTGTGTCTGTGTCTCTGTCTGTGTGTCTGTGTCTCTGTCTGTCTGTCTGTGTCTCTGTCTGTCTGTCTGTCTGTCTGTCTCTGTCTCTGTCTGTCTCTCTCTCTCTCTCTCTCTCTCTCTCTCTCTCTCTCTCTCTCTCTCTCTCTCTCTCTCTCCACTGCTTGTTCTTACTTCACAATACCCTCTCTCTCTCTCTCTCTCTCTCTCTCTCCACTGCTTGTTCTTTCTTCACAATACCCTCTCTCTCTCTCTCTCTCTCTCTCTCTCTCTCTCTCCATTGCTTGTTCTTACTTCACAATATCCCCCCCCTCTCTCACACACACACACACACACACACACACACACACACATTAATACTGCCATGCTGACATCACACTTCTTGTCGCACTTCAACACTGACCTTCCTACCCTAACACAGGTTTCAGCTCTATCATCGAAACTCTTTGTAGCATTTAGATGATCAGTGCCATAAATTCTTTACAGTTCTTTTCACAAACTTTCTCCACAGATACATGTTCTGCACATCCCCTACCAGTCCTAAAGCCACGCTGATCTTTACTCACCATATATTCTGGCGCATTGCTGACCTTCTCTAGTATTATTATTGCTAATATCTTTCGGACAACTATCTGTACTTGTAGTGTGATTTTTTCCCCACATATTTCGATCACTTCTGTTTCCGTAGCAAGCATAATCACTGCCTTCTTCCACTTTACTGGGGCAATAGCACACATCCAATCTTTCTAACATATTTCTAACTAACAATTCAATGCTTTCTTGTTACTCTTAATCATTTCTATATACACCCCATCAGCACCTGTTGCCTTTCTGTTTTTCAGCCTCTACATAACATTCCTCACTTCTGACGGTGTCACTCTTCCGGTATCAAAATAATTTGTTTATAGCCTGACGTTGGCTGAGAAGTTAGCGGTTACTTTTTACTTTCAGTACTTGAGCAGCTGATGAATAAAATACTTTTGACCTTTATTGAGTACATCCACTTCATGATACTTTGACTTGAGTAAAATTTTGTAAATGTCATAATAATCTAACTTATGTACCCAAGTTGGGTACTTTTAACAACTCTGTCAGTCTCTGAACGTTCTTTCACTTTCCCTCTCCTCCCAGCCACTTCTTATATGTCCTAGTCTGTTTTTACTCTAACCTGGGCCAGTTTTTCGTCGGATAGTGGACTGGTAGAATAAGACAGTATTACTGCTCTATAGCTTTTTCGTAGCACTTGCTTGTTCCTGCCAGCATATGTTAATCTCTTACTGCAAATCAACATTCAAGATGGAGAGATAAAAATTGTAAGACAAGAAAGATTAAAAAGAGTATAATTAATCTCACACTCCATTCGTTTATCTTTTTTTTAAGAACACACGCCTCGACAGAGAACGGTGCGGTTAATGGGGGAATATTCGTCTATAGTCTTCCCATATCTCTCACACTGAAAAATAATTACCATACTGGTAGAAAGATCACATACATTTATTTACTCATATCTCAGAACGAATCAGCTAGATAGAGAACTATATCTTTAATGGACGAATAATCATGTACATTTGTCTTGTCATATCTCAGAACAGCGCACCTCAACGGCCAACAATACCTGGAACTGATTATCGCAAAACACTTCACGCGGGCGGACGGCAGTAGCCCTTTGTACATCGGAAGGGAGGGGATCATACCTTCAAGAAATGCCTGGGCACTACCACACGATGCTCCCTATAAGCCCGTACTGGATAATAAGCTTATGATTATCAGTGAGGTAAGATGAGTGGCGTGTACTTGCTGGACGATAAGCTTGCGGGTATCGGTGAGGTAAGTTGACTGTACTGCACCACCTGGATGATAAGCTTACGGTTATCGGTGAGATGAGCTGGTTACCCTGTTTTGGATGAAACAGTTATTCGTTAAAGATCTCTGAGTTATATTAGACGATGAGGTAATGCCCGTTAGTAAAGTATGGTGACAGACATGCTAATGACCCTCAACATAATAAGGTGGATGGTAGGCAAATGACTGGTATCGAGCTGATGACCAAAACACTGGTAAAACTTACGACAATCTTATAACTGTCAGAGATAATTTGGATATGAGGCAAATGACTCTTGCAAAAGCTGCATGGTAAATAAATGGACATAACTAATGTAGGTTTGATGATGAACTGATGACTGTTCGTGTAGTAAAGTTGATGAAAACCTGATCATAACTGAGGAAAGCTGAATAACAAGCCCATTTCGGTCGTACATCGACCCTTTGGCCATGTATGAAAATGTAGGTGAATGTAAAGCTATAAACCATTAGTAAAGTACTTTAAGTTTAAAAATAAGTGGCAGTGCAACCTTTAAAAGCAGTGACGACCCTAAATGAAATTTGGTATATAGTACTGAGCACCGATGACCGAAATGAAGTAAGGATGATAACAAGCAAATAGCCATGACAGATGTAATGGTGAGGGCTAATACATGATCATAGGTAAATTAAGGATGATTAAATAATGAATAGAAATAGAATATGGATAACCAAACTGCCATAAATAGGGAAGGTTGACGACATGCAAATGAATTATAGTAAAGATAAGGACAAGTGAATGGTTAAAAATAATGTAATGATCATGATGAGCAGATGAAAGTAAGAATCTGGGCAAGTAAATGGCCATAAGTAAATCAACATGCATTACAATCACGTGCACATCATAAAAAAAAAAAAAAAAAGTTGATGGCAAGCTTACGACAATCACACAAGTTAATTAATGGTATACTTTCAGGCTGGGTTGTACCAACAATGGAGGAAGGAAATGGTGGAAATGGGTGCACGTGAAAGCAGAATAAGACAGCGGAAGCAAAGGGCAAATACAAAACAGAAAAATGGCGAAGCACAAGAAGACAACAGACGCAGAAGCCTTACCCTAACACATATACGGGGATTGCTTCTTCTCTTCTTGATTGGCATAACACTAGGCCTGGTGGTTTTTGGAATCGAAAAGATCATATTAATTAATTCAGAAGCCTCCATCCTACAGGGGTTGTGAGCCTGACTGCCCCGTCTCACAGGGATTACCTGAATCATTAAAAATCAACCTTAAGTCTTATGAAATGGTGGAGTACATTACCATGAATAAGTATATGAATTTTCTTACTTTGTAAGGCGTTTCCTGACACTTACGGCACGTTTAGGAGGCCCAGCTAAGTCAGATGAAGCTGATAATTTAAGTGATAATACTTCAAATGTAGCATGTAAAATATTATGTATTAAATAAGTTTTGTCTCAATTTCTCTTGTTCCATGACGTCTTTTTTTTTAATGTTTACGAACTTCGTTGTAAATGACAAAATACAAAAGTTTTAAATACATTTATTTGCTCATTTCTCGTGCGTTTCTTCTTTTGCTTTCCTCCAGTACACCCATTAAGCATATAGCAATATAACAAAGTCAGCATATACAAACATTATCCCTCTTTACAAGCTTCAGGGTGACTGAGGGATGAGTGGTATGTGACAGTTTTATAAATAGAATTCAGCCAAGTTCTACTGCCAAAACTGAAACCAATTGAATTCAGCGCATGGCACAAAGTTCCAAAGTGCCGCAATATGCCTCCCCAAACATGTACAGGTGCCAGTGTGGAGAGGTTAAACTGGAGATTTTGAATAACCTATTGTATTCGGCTAGTTTTTTTTTTTTCCTTTCTTTCTTTTCTTACTACCAGTGGATGACTGCATTTTTCTTGATGAAAGGTCAGCGACTGATGTATTGATAATGTCTATCACCTCATATTCGAACCAAAAATCAGATTAAAAAAAAAAAAGACTATCGACGGCAGTAATACTGAGAAGACAAATTTTATAATGACGGGGTTAACCAGCAATATAAACTTTAAGCCCCGTTTTATTAAAACAGCATGCAGTAAAAACCCGTTTTGTTTTCATGAACGTTTGTGGGTCCCTTATGATTATTACTGCATTTTTGCAGGTTAAATACTATATTACCATCAAACTATAGACCAATTGCAATAACTTCCATTCTTGGTAAAGTTTTTGAGACGCTAATTAACAAACACATAATCAAGCATCTAGAAATCAATAAATTAATCACTGATCGGCAGTACGGATTTAGACAAGAACTTTCAACTATAGACATTCTTTGCCTTCTTACCCATCAGATTAACAAAACAATAGACGAACACTGTGAAACACACACAATAGCACTAGATATATCAAAAGCATTTGACAAAGTGTAGCACTGGGCCTTAATGTCAACGATGTCACACTATGGCCTTGCATCACTGGTTCCTCTAATTTCTTCTTACCTTCATAATAGAAAAATACGGGTCATGGTAGATGGTCTTTATTCTCAGTTTCATTCCATAAATGCTGGTGTACCTCAGGGATCAGTTTTGACGCCAACCCTCTTTCTCATTCATATAAATGACCTCCTATCTGTCACAACCCAATACACTCTTATGCTGATGACTCGACCTTTCATAATTCATTTACATTTGGTACCTCCTTTACACTATTTGATATTATAAATTCCCAAATAAACAACAATTTCTCTGAACCAGGTCCTTTCTAAAAGCAATCAGTGGGGACAAACAAATCTGGTCTCATTTAATGCTCAGAAAACTAAATACATTAATTTCTCCAACAGAAAGAATCCCTCAGACTCTCACATAATTTTAAATGATGTCAGTATTTCCATATCCACTACAATTGATATCCTAGGTATTACTCTAAACCCCAACGTAAGCTGCACAGCTTATGTTAAATCCCTTGCTAAAAATGCTTCAAAAATATTGGAACTTATGTACAGAGTTCGTGAGTTGTTCATTGACGAGCAGATGGCCACAATATACGAAAGTCATGTGCTTTCTCAGATCGAATACTGTTCACCACTGTGGAATGGATGTGGAGCGGTTGCATTGAGGCAGTTGGACAAAATTCAAAATAATGTCATTAGATTAATCAATAATCCTGCCATCACACAAGACCTTCCTCCATTATCAGTACGTAGAGATGTTGCTTCTTTAGCATTTTTTACATATATTTTTACCGTAAGTGTTCTGACGAACTGGCTTCAATTGTGCCTCCCCTTCACATTTTCTCCCGAAATACTCGGGCAGCTGGGAGCGCCCATGAATTCACACTCTCTCCCACGCAATGTAGAACCTCTGCTTATCAAAATTCATTTATCCCCAGAACTACTACTCTCTGGAATTCACTTCCTGGGAGTTGCTTCCCACATACATTTAATCCACTTCAATTCACATCCACATGTTATAAATATTTTATGAATGGAGGATGCCTTTAGGCACATGGACTTATTTTTTTTCTCTTTGTTTTTCCTTCCTCAATTCATTATCTATTAAAAAAAAAGAAAATGGACGTCATATAGGGAAGCCAGCCATGTTCGTTGTAACTTGCTCCAAATTTTTTGGTTAAAAAAATGGGGACTTGATATCACATTTTCATTTTAATAAAACCCGTTCTATGCCCACCTTCTTAACTGCAAGAGCATCTCTAGGCACACCGCTGTCCGTCCACCACGCACTTTTTTTTTTTTTTTTAAAGTTGAGATGATTCATTCCTGTAGAGTTTAATGACTTTAGCAGAGCCCCATCTTGGGTTCCTGAAGCCCCTGTATTAATCTAGTGCTTTGTAATTGTTAATATATATTGTATGAAATTGTTGGTATGTTGTACGAAAGTGTGGGCAATCCTCTGATATATGAGGGTTATTTTTAAAACACCTGGGCAGACAAGAAAAGGTTACATTGTATTGACATGAGGTAATTATGCTGCCTTTACTCTAACCTGACTTAAAATTGCCATCTCTCCATCTTGAATGCTTTGTTTTAACAATATATTAATACTAGAAAATGATTAGTTATTAAGATCTGTGTAGAGGTCGTAAAGTCACTGTATTATCATATTCTACCACTGAGCCACATCAAATAGGTTGCAAAAGGAAGAAACACTGGGCCAAGATAAAGTAGAACTGTTGCAACAAGTTAACACATGCGCTTTGGGTGATGCATCAGTCCAATGAGTGCAGGGTTCTGGGAGGCCCCTGGGTGTTGAACCAACCTGACAGCTCTTTCCTGTTGTTGTTTGAAGCTCCCGCCAATTTGTTTTTTCACCACCACGCTCTCCCAGATGATGTCTAATTCCATTCTCCAGTCTCTCTTGTGCCTGCAGTGTACTACAGTCACCACTGCCACGCCTCCTACCTTGTCCAGGCGAGGACTAAGTTACTCTGCAATAGGGAGGGCACTTGACAGTCTTGCCTATTTCAAGCAGGGAATCATTGCCTTCTGAGGCTGGTAGCTACGACATCGAGAGTGATGTGACGTGGCCATGCTCCCAAGCCTCTTCCTGGAGCTCCATGCCATCCCTGGAGAGTAACCCAGACGACCCTGTAGCCTACCCGGCATCTTCCTACCCTTCGATGAATTAGAGTAGTCATCTGAGAGTAGTCATCTGAATTAGAGTAGTCATCTGACCGTGAGGACGAAGGTGAGGAGAGCGAAAGTCATGAGGGAAATATTTACCTCGCGAGGCACATGAAGGAACCTAGCACTGCCTTCAGTTCTCCACCTTGCCTGAGCACCCTGCATCGTCCCTTCCAGTTGTGTTTTTTCAATTATCATCGGCTTGTAATCTACTTCGCACAGGTGTGGTAGGCTTTATAAGTAATGAATATTGTGTGTAATCAGTGTCTGTAAATACATAAAGTGCCTCAATAAAATTAACTGAACAGAAATAAGGTTATTGAAAAGTGTAGACAAGAAAACAGAAATGTAAGAGAGTGATTTTTATATTTGTAGTAGCATATGAAATTAAGGAAGTAGGCTAAGCTGTATGAAAAGTGAAACCACTCCAAAGAAAATAAGTTGTAAGTAAAACTGTGATAAGTGTTCTGTTCTAAAATATTTTAGGTTGTTTTATGCTGAAAACAGAAAAAGTGTCTCAGTGATATTAAGTGAACTAACGATAAGCAGAACAGAAACTGGTCTAATGAAAAGTATAGCCAAAAAAAATATGTAAGGAATTAATTTGTACATACGTATTACCATAGAAAATTAAAGAAATAATCTGTATAAGTGACACTGCTCCAGAGAAGGTAAGTATAAGTTATGGTAAGTATTATAAGTGGTTTATGTTGAAAATGCAACACAGTGAAGTTTATAACTCTTTTTACCTCAACCCCACACACCACTGTGCAGTGTCACCTGTCTGAAATAGGCAAAATATTGGGTTAATTATCCAAGCCACACGCACATGTAGGCGTGGCTATGAATGGAAGACACAGTGGTGGAGAAACATTGCGAATTGTGGGAAAATATCACGCCAGGTGGGATGGTGAAGCGAGGCTGCGTCTTCTCGTGATCTCTGTCGCTTTGTGTCACTTCGTGGGTCCTCCTTCTCTTCTTGCTCCTAATCCTCTTCTCTTTTCTCGTTCACACTTCACTTTTACTTCGTTACTTTGCCTTTTTTATATGTTTATCTACTGTCTTTCTTGCTGTTGTCTTTTCTTCCAACATTGTGTTATAAATATTTTTGCAAACTTCATTTTTCTCCCTGTTTCTTCCTTATCCCCATATAGTCCCAGTACTGTACTAATCCCCCCATCTTCTTCCTCAAGTCTTCTCTGTCATTCCTCCATTCCTGTCACTGCTACTACCAATGCTGTTAACTTCTCCCTTTGCTCTTCATAGTTGTTGCATTCAATAATTAGGTGTTCTGTTGTTTCTTTCATCCCCTCACAAAATTTGCAGTTCTTGTCCTGTTCCTCCCTATTTCTGCCATTCACTGCCAGAGTACCTGTCCTTGCTTTAACTAACAGCTTACTTCCCCAGTCTCCTACATGCCAATTTAGTCCTTCTGGTTTTTGCTTTCTTTTATACCATTTCAAAGTTGTCTTTCCTGTTAATCCCGCTTTCCATCTGCTCAATCCGTTCTCTTCAATCCTTTTCTTAATTTCTTTGCCTTCTATATGGTTCCAATCATCTGCTAAGTTTTCTCTCCTCTTCCATCTGTTAATTTCTCTCTCCCACGATGATCTTGCCTTCTTTCTTTCAGCACCCTCTTAGCCCATCTTTCCACACTGAGTTTTTCTATGTTCTTTGTGAACCATAATTTTCCTTTTACTATTCATTCTTTGAATGTGCTGCAGCCCATGTCTGCCCTTATGGCTTCTACTGCTGTACTTCTTGGGGCCCCCAGGCCCCATCTACTCACTATGTTTTGTACTTTTTCTAGCTTCATAATATCTCCATCTGGGTAGTTTGTTATTTCCGATCCATAGAGACAATAAGGCACTGCTATTCCTTTCCATAGAGTCTTACCCACTTTGTACTTATTAATCACTCTACACCCTCCATTTATAATCATGCCTGCCATCTTCCGAGCTTTTCCTTCATTAATCTTTCTTTATTTTTCTCCTCGTCTTCCTTCCTTACTCACTTCTATACCTAAGTATGTGTACTTATCTACAATTTCCATTACATTGGTCCCAATAACCCACTGATTCTTCTCCCTGTTATTAAATTCCATCACCTTACATTTTGCTGCACTGAATCTTAGGTTCCATTCCCTTCTTAATCTCTCAGTTATTTCCAGTAGATCTTCCATGTTTTTCCTGTTTTCTGCCATGCGTACCACATCATCGGCATAAGCTAGGAATCCTACTTTCCAATCTCCAATCCTTACTTCTTTGCCAGATTTCCTGATTCTTACTAATAGTTCTTCCAAATAAATGTTGAATAACGTAGGGGACAAAACACAGCCTTGACGCACCCCGATGTTATTGTTAATCCATCCTGTACTTATATTTCCTATCGTGAATTTCACCTTATTTTCTTCATGCCATCTCTATTATTTCCACTACCTCGCCATCCACCCCAATATGTCTCAACAGTTTCAACAGTTTACATCTATCAACTGTATCATAAGCTGTTTTCAAAGTCTAAAAATATTAAGTATAATTCTTTTCCTTGTTCCTTGTTCCTCTCTATGATTTCTTTCATTACGAAAACATTCTCAAGGCCTCCCCTACCCTTCCTGAACCCACTCTGCTCCTCGCCCCATACTTTGTACTGTTCTGCCCATGATGTTAGTTATTCATTTAGTATCATCCCAAATACCTTAGCCAACACATTCATGACGCTAGTGGGCCTAAAGTTTCCAATTTCCTCCTTAGTCTTTTCCTCCACCCTTATGTATGAGTGTCACCCTACTTCTTTTCCAGTTCTACGGTACCTCCCCTTCCTCCACGATAATGTTACACAAATCTGTCAATACCTTTGTTAGTTTTTCCTCCACCATACTTAATATGTTCACCTACTATTCCATCTGTTCCTCCTGTCGTTCCATTTGATTACTTTAACTGCCTCTTCTACATCTTTTTCTTCTATCCTTACATTTTCCATTTCTTTGCTATCACTATATATCAATATATTCTCTGCGGATTCTTCCTGATTATCTTTCAGCATTACCTTCTTCCAGTATCATTCTACAATGGATCAAATTTGTTCCTCCTTTTTTGTTTCATTACCTTTTATTCTTAACTTAATACACTGGTCTACATCTCATTCTCCAAGGATTCTCTTCAACCTTTTCCACCCTTCTCTTTCTCTCTCCCTTCGGGGCATATCATTCAATTTTAGTGCTTGTTCTTCCCACTTTCCTGTTTTTCTACTGATTATTATCTTTGCTGTCTGTTTTGCCTCTGTATATCTTTTCCATGCTCTTTCCCAGTCCTGTCTATACTGTTCTCCATGTATTTTTATCATTTTACCCTATTTTCTCTGTATTCTGTTTTCTCTCTTCCTGTCTTCAATTTCTAGTTCTACTTCCTTGTCCCACCAGCCTCTTAATCTTGTCTTTGCTGCCTTTAATTTTTTAGTTCCTACTGCCCTTCTTGCCTCCTGAATTATGGCCTTTTTAATTCTTGGCGTCTCACTTAACAATGCCCTCAGCTGGACCTCTCATGTTAGATCACTTGCTAAAACCGCCACTAAGACACTTGGGTTATTGTACAGAGTCCCTAATTTCTTCGCTGTGAGCAGTTGGCTATAATTTATAAGTCATGTCCGCTCTCAGCTTGAATATTGCTCACCCTTGTGGAATGGATGTGGAGAGGTTGCATTAAAACAACTAGATAAAATTCAGAACAAACCTGTTAGAATTATTAACAACCCTGCCATTACAAATAAACTACCTCCCCTGCAAGTAAGAAGGAATGTTGCCTCCCTTGCATTATTTTACAGATATTTTTTTGGCAAACGCTCAGACGAAGTTGCGTCCATGGTGCCACCTCTCCATGCCTTCCCTTGTGCTACACGGGCATCTGGTAGCGCTCATGACAGGAATGTCACTCAGCCATATTGCAGAACTTCTACCTATCAGAATTCTTTCATTCCCCAAACTGCATATCTCTGGAAGTCGGTTCCCCAGAGTTGTTTCCCTCCAAATTTCAACCTACAGCTGTTCAAGTCTGTTACAGATATTTTATGAACAGAGGACACTAGTAATCTGGTGTATGGATTATTTTTTATTCATTTGTTTTTCCTTCTTCCGTTCTGTTATTAAAAAAAAAAAAAAAAAAAAATCTTTTTCCCATTCATTAACAGACCTCCCTCTCTTCTCTTCCTCACGTATCTGGTTATCTAGATTCTGACTATACTTCTGCCAGTCTGCATTAGCTATCCCATTTCTTTCTCCATTCTGCCTTTTTTCTTTATTTCTTTTCGCCTATTTGTCTTTCCACAAGTAATTTCAATCATTATATGGTCAGAAATGTCAATGCTCTCATTTTTCCATATTTTGCAGCCATATGTCTCAACTTCATGACTTATTATTGTATAATCAACTGCTGATTCTATACCTCTGTCACTCCATGTTACTGGATCTTCTACCTCCCAGTTCTTTATCTAAAGCTGGGCCTATTCTGTGAAGTCCAATGCCATCTGCCCATTCTTGTTCACCCTCTCATTATTTGAACCAGTATGGGCATTCAGGTCCCCCATTATTATCCACTTGGGGGAGTGAGAGGTAGAGGTAACCTGGGGAAGTGACAGAGGCGAGGAAATGCTCGGCTGACAAGTGCTCCGGAGCCATAGATGCGAGCGTGGTAGTTTATTGAATGTTTTAGGTCTAAAATCACGTGAGATATGAGGCGACTTCGTGAATTTCACCTGGGTGTGACAGTGGGAGGTCAAAATATAGCCTAGGTCGATGGGCTAAAATAACCACACTCGACTCATTCGGGGTTTATTTGCACTTCATTGTCATATCCTTAACCTGCCACGTGCCGGTCACTCCCAGTCCTAAGCGTCACCCCCGTGCCGGCCAATTTCTTATTTTTTTTATTTTTTGGCTAATATGATAGATTTTTGATGTGAAAGAAACGAATATGACCATAAAAAAACTCACCGGAGGCTTGCAGTGCGTTTTTCGTAGTCTCTCTGGCCACCCGCAGGTGTAAGAGGGCAGGGAATCCCCAGCAGCGGTGCGAGAAAATCCGTTTTCTTTGCAAGGTAAACTCAGGTATTCTCGCCAACGTGACTCAGGGAAGGTATAGGGATCGTCTTACCACTTTTCTGTCCAGTTCTCACCCCCACACACACAAAAAAAAATCTTATTATTTCATAAAGAAATCGTGTTTTTGGGGGAAAAAAATAATTTAGTCATGCAACACTATACGTATCACTGTGAATACACTGTCCTGTAGTTACGAGAAAATATGCATACCTTGACTTCACAATGTACAGCCCTTTCATTCATTCATTCATTGCCAGACGCCATGTATCCCAAACGGGGTGGCCAACGGCTTAGAGTTATTTGTTTTACAGGGAGGGGCACTAATCCTCCACCAACCCCACTTGACACGTAGGGATGCCAACAGCATCTGGTGTTCCCAGGCGGTCACCCATCCAAGTACTAACTAGCCCCAACGTTACAGCCCTTTCACTTGCAGTAAATTATTTACAACATGCCTTCAGTATACACAGACATTACCAGAGTATTGTTGATCCTCTCACTGTGAATATATCGTCTAACACTTACGAGAAAATACGTAAAACTTTACTCCACAACGTTCAGTCCTTACACTTACAAGAAAATATTTACATGTCATCACTGTATGCAGTACTTATAATAACACTTCCTGAGCATCTTTTTTCGTATTTACAACACTTTTTGAGCGACTTTTTATCGCTCGTCATTACCACACTATTGTTTCTCAATAGTTAGCGAAAGTGTGGTACTCCTCGAAGCATGGGTATACGCACAGTTCTACATCACACTCGGAACACATATACCTTGAGTCCTTCCTCTGAGTACGTGGCCTTACAGAGCTGTTTGCACACACACGACACCTCTGCTGGGGATTCTGACGTGTTGCACTTGGAGGGACGAGTTTGGGGAAGTGTCTAGAGGTGAGGCAGAGAGGTGTGGCGGCGGTGTGGCAGTGGCAAGTAGCAGTTCTATCTTCCCCATATTCCCCCACTATCTCCCACACCAGCTCGCGAATATGGCCCTTGAATGTCTCTTAGATGACAGTGGTCTGTGCATGGAGATAGTGAGCATTGAGGAAGGTGGCGTCCAGGAGGTGGAAGAATAATTTTTTATACCATTTCATCGTGGGCCTGGCACAGTCAGTGCTGGAAATCATGGCGTCTGATTGATCCACCTGTCGCATATTCACGTTGTACGCCAAGACAGTTTCTGGTTTCCAGATGTGGCGCCGCCCTTCTGCCCTGTAATCTATACTGTCTGTGTGGTGTACATGGGGCCGATGAACAGACGAGAGGAGGAATACTTCGCGGTTGTGGTGCCATGTTGTTGCGAGGATATTACGTGCTTTGTAAAAAACAACCTCATTTTTCTGAAGCTTCCTTCCCACCTTCACCATGTGCTGACGGTTCTTCTTTACAGTGCTGCACAGACCAGTTTCGTGCAGATGAAGGTACCTGGCGAGAAGGGGGCTTGTGTACCAATTATCGAGGTATAAAATGTGCCCAGGATGAAGGTATTCCTCGATCATCGTTTTTACCACAGCCCCTGAGAGTCCCAAACTTCTATCTTCTGTGATGTCTGTCTGAACACCTGTGTACAGGACTATGTCCTGCACATACCCACTCTTAAATTCGCACATCACGAAGATTTTGAAGCCAAACCTTTGTCTTTTGCTGGGGATATACTGACGAAAAGCAATATTACTTCTCCATAGCACTAGACTCTCGTCGATGATGAGGTCTCGGTATGGAGAGAAGGAGGTACGGAATTTCTCTCGAAGGTGATCAAAACCAGACGTATCCTCCTCATCCTGTCCGTGTTGTTTGCGTTAGCAGGGTCAAGGGTGTCAAAAAAATGAAGGCGGCTCAGGATGTACTGAAAACGATTCCTTCCCATCACCTTACCAAAAAATGGTGTCACCATTACTGGATCCACAGTCCAGTACGAGGGAAGCTGATTTTTTTTCAATATCCCCATCAAAAGCACAAGTGCTAGGAACACATACATTTCACCCAGGGTCACATCAGGTTCAAACAATTGGCTGTGCCATGTCTGTGTTGTTCCCCCACATTCAAATGCAGCAAAGGTGTTGGTCAGGGCCACAATCTTTAAAACAAACTCCACAGGAAAGTAGTTCCTGAAAAAGTCAAGCCTACTGGAGGTATGGTGAAGTTCAGGAACACTACACCTGGCCTCATTTTCGTGGGTGAAATGGGTGAATGTGGGGGACAAAGTCACTACCGTCCTCCCACTCCCACGTTGTTTCCTCCTCCTCCTCCTCATCATCATCATCGCCTCCATGTTCCTTGGGCTGTGGGGAAGCATGGGGAATGGTGGAAGAGTTCCACGTGAGGTGCTGGGTGTGGGGAAGGCGGGAGGTGCTAGGCTGAGCTGGGTTATGGGGAAGCAAGGGAGAGCGCGGGCGAGATGAGTCACTCTCCCCCAACAATGAAACTTTCCCAAATCTTCCACACTTCCTCCTCACACTTTCCTCCCCACATGGTGAAATTCTTTGCCTCCCCAACCACCCCTCAACTGCAGGACTACCTTCCTCCTCCCTTTCCTCCTCATAGTCGTGATGTGAAAGACGACGACATGCAGGTGGCCTCCCACCACATGCTGCCCTAGTGTAGCCCAAATACCTGGATTTTCTAGGTGAGGGAATTTTGTCATCGCTACTACTTTCCTCCTCAGGCTGGATGTAGTCCTTATCCTGAATATCGTCATCCTCCAGATCACTTTCCTCAGTGTAGGGAACCCTCAGGAGGTCCTGAATCTCCTCGTCAGAGAGACTGCGGCGAGCCATCACTGCACTGTATGACTGACACAAGCAGAGTGAAGCAGAGAGAGCGTGAGGCAGGAGTGCGTGGGTGTATGGGTCAGACCACCTGATGGCAGATAGAGGAAGGGTCGCCCTACAAGCACACCAATTTTTGTGGCCTAGCTTGAAAATTGTGGTCACAATGAATTTTTGAAATTGAGACCATTTTAAAACGCTACTGGCACTGAGCGCGCAACTACGTCAAACCATTTTAAAATGGCACTGGCACGGGGCGGGTTAACCCCTGCATCAAAATGACCTAATATTAACCCCTTGAGTCCGATGATGCATTAAACATTCTGTTGTTGCTGTCTCTTAACGAAGTTACTCAGCTTGGAGGAGAGTTTTGGAACTTAAAGGGGCAAATCTTATTTTTACCAGCTCCTTCAGTACAGGAAACTTCCTTAACACGAGTAAACTGGTCTGGAAGTAGCAAGGATAGTTTAAGTAAATATGTCACTGGACCGGAAATCATAAGGTTGCTTCTTTATGGTACCAGATGGTTTTCTTATCACTTTTAGACCCTTGGCAATGAATTAACCAGTACAATCCCGCCGTCGGCATGGTGCCGACAGTACAAAACGTCTCAAGTAATCCCAGTGACGTGATGGTGCCGACAGCAAAATTCGAGCATTATAGCTCATCTCTAACTGCTTTGATCTAGCTATTTTTTTCCTTAAGAGTAGCTTAATGTATTGGCAACATTGTGCACAAGCACTTGTAGCAATGAGTTTGGTTCTGCATGGCTGGGTAACATCAGTGTGCCACTGTCCGTCACAGAGTTAGAATGTCGCGGAAGTCACACCATTTTTCTGCCTCATCGGGCTGGAGGAGGCTGTTGAAACTGTCACACGGACCCTGTGTCCCTTCATTTAGCGATTCTATAAAAGAGGAAGACCTGGATGACTATTCTGGGGAGGAATATAAGCCAGTGGAGAAGGATATTGAGAATGGGGATTCCCCCATTCTTCTCCCCCGTTCTCTCTCATCCCGCCCAGCTGGGTGGGAAAACGTAGCTCACAGCTTGGGAAACTGGGCTAGAAACACAATGGACGGCAATCCTGCACTTGTTTCTCCTATAAGGAGTACTTTTTTTTGCTTTTCCTTGATTTATATGTCCTTTTGGATTGTTTGATGCAATAAATTTTTTTTTCCGATTTTGGTCTGGGATTGGGTGGGTATAAAATTGCAAAAATGCCTGGTATGGTACGGGTTAAATAAAAGCATTGTTTAAACCATCAGTGGCCATGACCAGAAATGAGGGACTTCCAGGAGCCGGATACTCAAAACAAACCTTAAGCCATGGCGCTAATTGATGAAAGGCACCTTTTTGAACGGAATTGGAAAGGCACCATTGATGCACACACCGACTCCCATACTCAAACAATTTTAAAAGCGCCTTTGGTGTGCCTTTTCGCGGAAAGGCAACTTTCCTTCAGAAGGCACCTTTTGATACCCTAGCCAATCACAGCAGCTTTATAAAAATAAGCTTAGGAAGTGTCAGCCAGCCACAAAGCAGCATTTTTTCTCTCCTGACGGACGTAAACAAAATATAATGTGAGGGTGCAATGCAGTAGTCCCAACATATTTCCTTTTTCGTAATGATATTTTGTGGGAATGTTGAATAAACATTAGCTGCAATTCAACAGCACTAACTTCAAAGTTTTATGAGGGACCCATAACTCGCTGCACAAAATGAAGATACGGTCTGTTCATGTGTGTACAATACCTTCAGTAACACCTTCCTTAAATATTTAGTGCACACATTATATATATATATATATATATATATATATATATATATATATATATATATATATATATATATACTGTATTTTTTTTATGTGGGGAAGAAGGAACCAAAGCCAATATATATATATATATATATATATATATATATATATATATATATATATATATATATATATATATATATATATATATCCTCAATCCCGTTTGGGGTGCCCACAAACAAATCGCCTCCACTTCGCCCTGTCCCCCGCTATTTCACTGCCCTGCTCCCAATTCACCCCCCCCTCTCTCATATACCTCTCCGCCCCATCCCTCCATCTCATCCTCGGCCTCCCCCTCCCTCTTCCCCCCACCACCTCACTCACATACACTCTCTTCGTCAGTCTCTCATCCTCCATCCTCTCCACATGGCCAAACCACCTCAGTGTGTTCCTCATAACGCTTCCTATCACATCCACATCCACACCACAACGCTCCTTTATATCCTCATTCGTCAGCCTGTCTCTCCATGTGACTCCACAGGCTCCTCTTAAATAACTCATTTCCACTGCTCTCACTCTTGACTTGTGTCCTTCCAACAACGTCCAAGCTTCACTTCCATACGTTAGAGTTAGTATCACAATACTGTCATGTAGTAATTTTTTCACTTCCATGCTCACTTCCCTGTTTCTTATCACTGCTTTCAAAGAACCAGCAACCTTTCTTCCCTGCTGTAGCCTTTCAAGCACTTCTTCCTCCAAACCTCCTTCCTTACTCATCACACTACCCAAGTACTTAAACGTACTCACATTTTCTGAGGAGTAGACTGTAGCACCAGTCGAGCAGGGCAGTACTTCCGAGGTGGATGGAAAGCTGATGACAGGGAGTGCTGGAGCTCCCGTTTCATCAGCCCTCAGGACTAGTTCCTGACCATCCCCCTTTGCTGAACTTTTTCAGTGTCTCAGTTACACAGAGAGTAGACCAGCATGCTCTCCAATACAAATTTCTCTAAATATCTACACCAAACTACATGCACAGAACACACTACACTTCCTATTCAAAATTTTAAAAAATGGCATCTCTTCACCAAGCCTCGGAGTCCCCAGGGGGGGGACCATAAATGCCCCCACCATCCGCCCCTCTCCCGGTGACGACTCGAGGTGCCTGGAACCACTGTCTGACTCTCTTCTTCATTTCTGCAACATTCGCGGCCTTTCCTCTAACTTTCGCTCTGTTGAGCACCACCTCTCCTCCTCTAAACCTCACCTTCTTTTTCTAACGGAGACTCAGCTGTCTGAGGCAACTGACAGCAAACCCATTTCTATATCCTCCTACTTTCTCTATACTCATTTCAAAGCCAAAGGTGGCTGTTGTGTATATATATGCAACGACTTATCTTGCTTTCGTGTTCCTGAACTCGATTCTTCTGAATTCTCTACACTCTGACTTCGGCTTTCCTGTCATTCTCTGACTAAATATATCTGTGCTGTTTACTTATCCCCTAATTCTACTGACTATCAAAAATTCTTCGACTATCTTACTTCTACGATGGAACACATTCTATCCATTTCTCCTTTCTCTGAAATCTCCATTCTAGGAGATTTCAATGTTCACCACCACCTTTGGCTCTCCTCTTCTTTCACGGATCCACCTGGTGAACAAGCCTACATCTTTTCTATCCTTAATGACCTAGAGCAGCTTGTACAGCACCCTACCCGTATCCCTGACCGCCTTGGAGAGAGCTCCAACATACTTGACCTCTTCCTCACAACTAATCCTTCTGCTTACTCTGTTAATCTTTTCTCTTCGTTGAGCTCCTCCGATCACAACCTTATTACCTTAACCTGTCCTATCACTCTGGTACGGCCTGTGGATCCTCCAGGGAAATGTCGTCTGTGGCATTTTGGAGCCGCGGACTGGGAGGCCTTCAGGCAGTACTTCTTTGATTTTCCCTGGAATGATTATTGCTTCCATGGCCGGGAGCCATCAGAGTGTGCCTTGCGCATTACGGAGGTTATTCTCTCGGGCATGGAAGCATACATTCCTTTCTCATATCCTTTGACTAACGCAAGAAAGCCTTGGTTTAATCACGCTTGTTCTAATGCTGTCCGCAACAAGGAGAGGGCCTACAAAAGGTACTGGAGCCAACCCACCACTGAATCACATCATCTTTACGTTTCTGCCCGGAATCGTGCTAAGTCTGTTCTTCGCTCTACTAAAAATAATTTCATCCATACTAAATGCTCTCAACTCTCCAACTCGAATTCTTCCCGCTCCTTTTGGCACCTTGCCAAAAATCTTTCTAACAACTTTACCTCATCATCCTTCCCTCCTCCTTTCTACTCTGATGGTTCTGTAGCTATTTCTTCTACTGATAAAGCAGATCTCTTCGCACAGACTTTCTCCTCCAATTCCACCTTAGACGATTCCGGTGCTGTTCCTCCATCACTTCCCCCCTCTGAATATCTCATGGTTGACATTAAAATTTGTTCAGTTGATGTATTTTCTGCCATCACTGGCCTCAGTACTAACAAGGCATATGGGCCTGATCGGGTCCCTCCTGTTTTTCTCAAGAACTGTGCTTTTGTGCTTACACCCTGCCTAGGCAAACTCTTTCGCCTTTGTCTGTCAACTTGTACCTTTCCTTCTTGCTGGAAGTTTGCTCTCATTCAGCCAGTCCCAAAGAAGGATGACCACTCCCAACCCTCCGACTATCGTCCAATTGCTTTAACGTCCTGTATTTCAAAAGTTTTCGAGTCAATTCTTCATAGAAAAATTTTAAGGCATTTTTCCTATCACAACCTTCTTTCCGATCGTCAGCACGGGTTCCGTCAGGGACGCTCCACTGGCGATCTTCTCACCTACCTTTCAGACTCCTGGTCATCCTCCTTTCGGGACTTTGGCGAAAGCTTTGCCATTGCACTTGACATCTCAAAGGTTTTCGATCGAGTCTGGCATAAATCTTTAATTTCCAAACTGCTCTCCTATGGTTTCTATCCTATCTGTGCCTTCATCGCTAGCCTACTTTCTGGTCGTTCTATAGCCGCTGTTGTAGACGGCCATCATTCTTCTCCTAGATCTATCAACAGTGGTGTTCCTCAGGGCTCTGTCCTATCACCAACTCTCTTCCTTTTATTCATCAACGATCTTCTAAGCTGTACATCTAACCCTATCCACTCATACGCTGATGACTCCACCCTTCACCTTTCCATTCGGTTCCCGCAACGCCCATCTCAACAGTTACTTCAAGAAACAAGGGATGAGTCTATGGCACACCTAATGTCTGACTTGGCTCATATCTCTGACTGGGGTAAAAATAATATGGTTGTTCTTAATGCATCTAAGACTCAGTTCTTACACCTA
>NC_136983.1:26929133-27016633 GCF_032717465.1 Coenobita brevimanus | reverse complement strand
CTCTTGGTTGTGTGATTGGGCCCGTGGAGGTGACATGGTGGTGGGTGGTGAGGCATCCAGTGAGGTCACTGGGGATGAGTTGGGGGTCCGTGGGGATGGGGAGGTTGAGGGTGGGGTAGGGGAGGTGAGCGAGGAAAGAGAGGTGGGTGACAGTGAGGAGGAGGAGGGTGTGATAGAGCATGCATATGAGTTAGTCATGTTGGCAGGGAAGGTGAGTGGTGATGAAGTGTGCTGGGTGGGAGAATGGATGTGGCGTGGCTGGGAGGCAGTGTGTGAGGTGGGTGGTGCGGGGTGATAGGTGAGAGGCAGTAGAGAGGATGAAAAGTGATTGATGAGAGTGTTTGCTTGTTGTTTGTTTGAGGGTATGGTGTCTGTTGTTGTGATGGCAGCGTGTGTGTGGTGTTGCTGTTGGACAGTGTGATGCTGTTTAGTGTTTTGTAGAGTTTGCTGATGTTTGTTTTGTGGTCAAGAGTTTGGAGGTAATTTTTCCAGTTTAGTGTTTGCTGTTCTGATATTTTACTGTTTATCTGAGTGTTGAGTTCTTGTATTTGTTGTATGGTGTCTTGTGTAAGGGGTGTTGCGGAGTGTCGCAGTGTGTCCCGTTGTCTGATGAGGCCTTGAATTTCTGGTGTGAAATTGGGGTTCTCTCTCTTCCTGTTGCCTCTAGGGATGTGTCTTTTGTCTGCGTTTTGTATGATTGTATTGAAAGTGTACACAGCGGTGTTGATTGTGATGGGTGTACTGTTTAGTGTTTCGAAATGTTGTTCTGTTTCAGTTACAAAGGCCTCCCAGTTGGCTCTCTTATAATTAGTGTATGTGTGTTTGTGGCCAGCTGGGGTGATTCTGGTTTTGGTAGTGATGATGATTGGGAGGTGATCAGAACCTAGGGTTTTGACCACTCTCCATGATGTACTGGGAGCGAGGTTTGGGGAGCAGAAGGTAATGTCTGGAGATGATAGGAGGAAGAGGGCTTGGTGTGGGATATGGGTATGTTGGTCTAGACTGTTTAGTATGAAAAGATGATCTGTCTGGGATTGTAGTACCAGCCCTCTGTCTGTGTCAGGGTCGTTGACATACCAGGCCGCCGACTTGGCGTTGAAATCACAACCCAGGATGATGTTGGGTATGTTAGAGATGTGGTGTATCTGTGGAGAGTAATTCTGTGGTACTGTGGGGGATGACTGGGGGGGAATGTATGTGTTAGCGATTGTTATGTGTGATTTGTTACCAGTGCGTATTTTAATTGATTGTATTTCTGTTGTGGTGTCATGTGGGGGGAGAAGTGACTTTGTGTGTGCACTGGTATCTGCAAAGTTGATGGATTTGTGTACCAGGGTGACGAGTCCACCACCACCGCCGTCGGCCCAATCTTGTCGAATGGTGTAGGAAGGTTTCCTGCCTTCCTTTACGCTACTGCACATATTTCACCAATTCTTTGTGCACTAGATATGCACACTATATTCACATGATTCACCGTCACTATTTTTATAGCTGAATACTCACATTTGGTGCAGAGTAGAGGCAGTGTAGTTGATTAGAAACAGTAGCACAATCTTCATTGGGCCAACAGCTGATAATGACCAGGATTAACACCAAATATCCTATTGCAAACACCAAATCTAATCACAACAGTGCCCAAGCACTATACAGAAGCACTACTGGTATTGTGAAATATGTTACACGGCTGGGATGGGGGTAAGAGTGAAAATTTAAAGAGACAGAACCGCACAGTACCTTCCACACTCACATTTGGTGCTGAATAACCTGTCTGCTCTCTTGCTGGTATCGGGACCCACAGTTGCCAACTCATTACTTTTAATGAGGAGCAGGGAAGCCATGACGCCTCCAGAAATGACGTGGATCGGCCGGAGACTTTTCCTATGGCAAAAGTTTTTATGCTTTAATGATGCCAAAAGCGTTAACGAGTATAGTTGCAGCCACACCTATATGAAGACAAACACGTCATTGTGCACGGAGAAGTTAACTGGATATCTTTATACAGGTTTCCTGTTGGGTCATGTATTATACAATATTCTTTGATGAATCTGGGGAAGATTCTGAGGAATATGTTAAACATAAGCTGTTCCTGGGTTTCTGCATCTGTCTCCAGGTAAGCAATGGTGACAAGTCGCCTGGCCGGGATCAAAGTATTGTCCAGGTTGCCATCGTATGTTAAACTATCCAATTGGGATAGTGTCACTACCCTTCCTAGTGAGGGTGAGATGGCTTGAATTACCAGTTTTGTAAAGTTTGTCCATGTTAGCTCGGGAACAATTTTCGGTGAATATTGGCTGCGGCTTTGCCTAGTACTGGTAGCGTGACAGCTATTTTCTGCCTGTCATCTTCGAACCCAATATCCAGCAATGGCTCAACTATTGATAGATATGTGTGGATGTCATACTGTTCTGGGTCGAATTTGGGCAATTGTACATGTGGTTTCGTTGCATATTTACCGATTTCCCTGTTTGCTCCTCTCTGTGTACGCTCAAGTCAAGAACCACCACTGTCCACCAGTGTTATGCTAGGTGTTTTTGGGTCGGCTTCCCCTCCTAAGAATGTCTAGGGTGTAGCTGGGTTCCCTTTCTAGACCGGAGCTTAGACATAGTATGAGAGGAACAGGGCATAAAAACAAAGGACAGCAACCTTACACATATATTGACAAATTCTTTGCTGTGGAACAGGAAGACAGTTTACACAATATGCTAAACAAAATTAATACATAGGCTGGCAGGTGAGTTTCGAGTATCACACAGGATACTAGATACACAGTCTGGGTAAGGAGGCAATACACAACTTCCAAAGTCCCTGTACAGGAGGCTCGTTTCCAGTGGGAAGGCAAAATATAGGTTTTACTAGTTTGGGGATATTTACTCTGACACTGACTTTAGTCCCTGTTTCACGATGGGTACACGTGTATTGTCACTGATTTTTGTTTCTTGATTCACACAGGGTGGATGTGCACTGTCATGGAGTTATAATAATGACACTGAGTTTTCCCTCTCGTCTTGCACAGAATGGATATGCATTGTCTCGAGCATCTTTCCTCACTTTACTGGATTTCACTATTCATTTACTCTGCACAGTCTTTGCCTCTTACTGTCGGCTCATGGGAGCCATGTATCACAGTCACTGTTAAGTAATGTCACTGATTGGGCAAAGGGGAAGCGGGAAGGCCTGGGGACTCTCAGTTGTCACCCCAGGGTGGGTGGAGTCCCTTCAGGAGTCCCCTCGTCCCACAACCACGGGACCACTCACAGGGGTGTAGTCTCTCGTCGAGGGTTTGGGCTGGGTGTGGTGAAGGGCCCCTCATTGTATAGGACTCAGGCCAAACAGATCCTGGAAGTGCTCTCTCAGGCGCCTGGTGAAGGAAGGGCGTCGCCTTCGTCGGGGAGGGGTGAGGTCTTGCCCCGGGGTCCTGGGGATGTCCTCAGAGGCCCGTCGGGTGTGGTCTCCTTCCCAAGGTGTCGCCGTCAGGTTCAGGCTGCAGCGTCGCTCCCGGCTGGAGTCCATCAGGTGGAGGTCCTCCTCGGGGGCCGACTGGATGGAGAAGAGCCCCGGGGATAACACTGGGCCTCTCCACCAGTCCTCAGGGCAGAAGTTCTCCTCCTGGAGGTTCCCTCGGTCTGGGTGGGCAGAGGAGTGGTCTGCGCTTCCGCTGGTGGGCAGGGCTGATCACGTCACCCTCACACTGCAGAGTCACAGGGGGCGAGGGACTTTGGTGTCCCTCCCCAGTGCGGCTATTCAGCCATTGCTGGGTTCCCTTGGGCAATAGATGGAGGGCAGCTACAGGCCATCCCTTCGCTGTCGGTGTGGCTTCTGGCCATCACCGGGGCCTGACTCCCTGATGGGAACATAGACGAAATGCAGTTATAGGCCTTCGCTTGCCTGTCGGTGCGGCAGCAGGCCATCACCAAGGTCCTGTGTGGAGGGCAATGTGTAGATGAGGAGCGGCTATGGGCCATCTCCTGCTGCTGGCGTGGCTACAGGTCATTGCCAGTGTCATGCCATCCGAGGCACCTGCAGAAGGAGAGGGGGCGTACCTGTCTCTCTCTCATGCAGCTTTAGGCTGTCACAGGTTCTATATGGGGTGTAGGCAGCATCTGATGGAGCAGCTACAGGTCATCTTCCCTTTGGCGGCCTGGCTGTAGGCCATGGCCTTTTTTTGTGTGTGTTTTTTTGCCATCACTGGGGCCCAGCCGTAGGTTGTGGCCCTTTGGTCGGAGCGGCTATGGGCCGTTTCTTGTTTTACGCGGCTTTTGGGCATCTCTGGAATGCTGCTTAGAGCTGAAAGGTCAGCTCCACCCTAATCCTGGCTAGGGCTAGCTCGCCCGACAGGTAGTGCACTCGGACTGGAGTGGTCTCGTCAGGCGCACTCCAGGGAATAGGGGCGAGCGGCCCAGGCGAACTTATGTCCGTATTGACTGGACATGTTGTACGCACTACTTACCCCTCCGTAGGCTCCTCCTGGGGGTGTGGTGGTGACCTGAGTTTCCACGGCCGGTATTTCAGTACGTGTCTAAAGAGAGGCGAAAGATGATATTTTTATTCTGTTACCAGATCAGGTGCTGCTAAGTGTGTGTAGGCTGAATCATTGCAACCAAAATTTGATATGCCCTGAGATTAGCATCTCACTCGAAGGGATTAGCGTGAAGGGAAGAGAAGGTTTTACATCAATACTTTCATCACAAGAACACATTTGTTATTGAAATGCATCTGTAAAACAAGAAATATGTAAAATGAACAAATTCAGTAGACACCATGTGTAGTTATAATAAAAATTTCATTATGAATTATTCCCCCATTTTAATGTTTCTAATGTTTATTCCTGTATGAAGTTTTTGTACAATGGGTGATATAGTGCATGTCGAAACAGAAGAATGATGCTATTTTTAATCTGTTTCAAGATAATGGGTGGAGCTATGTGTGTTTAGGGACAACCTGCAGGTCAAAAAATGATAAGGCCAGAGATTAGCACGGTGGGCTGGGAAAGGAGGGGTTAATGGAGTGTGCAGTTGTAAGTTATAGTTAAAGTACAGTAAACATGGACTATGGCTATTTTTACTGCAAATAAAAAAAGGAAAACAGTACAATAAAAGAAATAATGAAACAAATAAGATACATAAAGGGGGGGGGGGGAGGAAGCTTGCCTTTTATGCTCGTAGGGTGTGTGTGTTGTACATCGTAGAGTGGGCAGCGAGCGCAAGGTATGTTTATCTCTCTCCTCTCCCTTTCCAGGTAAAACAAACTTTGATAAGCAGTCACTGTGCGGGAAACACACTTCCTCTCTTTTCCTGACTTCCTATCGTATTTTTACTTGCCTGTCTATCTATCTACATCTATTTACAGCTAGACAATCAAAATCCTGTAAAGGTTGGCCATTTGTCTTTGAGTTGGTTGTTTTACAGGGAGAGACACTATCCATCCACCAACCCACTTGTTGACACATAAGGAACACATATGGATTGATTATAATTATGGTTGCCACCCAGCACTGTATAAATGTGGTTCCCTGGCTTACAGGAAACCATTAGGCTTATCACTCGCTGTAAAGCTGTCTGATAAGAAAAGAAGAGCAATAAAAGTGACAGGAAAGATGGGAGAAATATGAAGAGAGGAGGACAGACACATACACAAAAAAATGATAAAGATGAAAGGAAGAAGTAAGCAACACTACATCAAGTGAGTGGATGATGGTCGCCACCACCTACCACATAATCTTACACTAACACTTATTTTTTTAGTCTTACACTACTGCACTTCCTTAGTCATACTTACTCCAGTATCACTAACATATGCTTTGTTTTATGTCTAATTCTCTACACACTATTTTGCCACTCTAACGGGAAGAAGGAGGTGAAGCATCATTTGCATCTTCAGAGTCATCATTGTCATCATCCTCTTCAGTTGGCCTCTGATTCCAGTCGTCTGTTTCATCGTCTCAGGGGTTGTCAGTTCTGCTTGCTTGGTTTTCAAATTCAGTGCGGTCGTCATCACTCCCCACATCCTTGGGAGGAGCGATGATGAGCCCTGATTGCAGGGCTTGTAAGGCCTTGGCATTAGTGCAGAGGCTGGCAGTCCAAGGGGATGCTGGCCTTGCGGGGAGCAAAAGATGGACAACCACCCATGACTGATTCACGAGATGTACTGACCGTCAGAGTGTTTCGGAGGGTAGACTAGGTCAGTGTCAACATCTCCCAGATCTTCGTCCCGTTCCCATAATTGTTTGCAGTTATTTACAGATCACGTTAATTCGACACCACCAGCCATGCTACAGCAAATGCGTCATTTGATGCCAGTGGCCATTATGGGAGTAACCCCCACAGCGAAAAAAGTCTGCTTGAAATGAGCCAGATTTTTGAGGAAGGCAAATAATTTTCCAGATAATGTAGTGGTTCGTCAGTTCAGTGGCACTATGTTTTATTATTATTATTATTATTATTATTAAAAGTAATAGAGATATCAGAAGTCCTAGTGACTGATGAACAGGGTGGCTTTAGGAGTGTCAGAGGATGCGTGGATCAAATATTTGCAGTGAAACAGATAGCAGAGAATGCTTGTGAGAAGGACCATAAGGTGTTTATGACATTCATGGATCTGGAAAAAGCATACGACAAAATGGACAGAGAAGGATTGTGGAAAGTTTTGCGCATGCAGAGTGTAGATGGTAAGCTGCTAGGTGCCATCAAGATTTTTTATGATGGTAGCGAAGCATGTGTTAGGGTTAATGGGCATTTAAGTGAACGGTTCATGATTGGTGTAGGTGTGCGACAAGGTTGTGTGATGTCCCCATGGTTGTTCAATATATATATATATATATATATATATATATATATATATATATATATATATATATATATATATATATATATATATATATATACAGTATATATATATATATATATATATATATATATATATATATATATATATATATATATATATATATATATATATATATATATGGATGGGGTGATGAGAGAAGTAAAAACATAAGTAATGGAGAGGGGATGACTTTGGTAATGAATGGTGATGGATGGAATAACTCAAATTTGTTGTATGCTGATGATGCAGTGCTGAATGCAAGTACCGGACAAGAACTTGGTAGGCTAGTGCAGAGTTTGCTGAGGTCTGTGAGCGTCGTGTCTTGAGAGTAAATGTAGACAAGAGCAAAGTGATGGTTGTTGAGAGAGAAGGTGACTCCCAGTGCGATGTTACAGTGAATGGAGACTGGAACTGGTGGGAGAGTTCAAATATCTGGGTAGAGTGATGGAATAGAGAGAAAAATGTGCAAAAGAAGTTGAAATCAGAGTGACACAAGGAAGAAAAGTAGACAGTTACAATGAAGGCCTTGATAAGAAACAGAAGCTTGAGTGTTGCAGGTGCACGAGGCTTACATGAAGGAATGTTAGTGCCAGCTTTAACATATGAATGTGAGACTATGGTGTGGCATGAAAATGAAAAGTCAAGAGTAAGAGCAGTGGAGATTGGACAGCTGAGGAATGTATGTGGAGTACAGAGGGTGGATAGGATACGAAATAATGTGATTCATGAAAGATGTGGAGTGAGGAAGTCGGTGGACACCAGAATCGAAGAGAGTGTATTGAGATGGTATGGTCATGTGGCGAGAATGGATAACAATAGAGTGGTGAAAAAGGTACATCTCAGCGAATTCGAAGAAGGGAGGAGGCGAGGTAGGCCAAGGAGAAGGTGGAGAGATATGGTGGATGAGTGTGTAAGGAAGAGAGGTTTGGAAGTTGGTGAGGCTAGGGAACTGACAAGAGATCGAGCTGGCTGGATGAATTTTGTGAGAAGTGCATGGTCAGGGATTGGGCATCCCTTTTTAACGTGGCAGCATCCGGATTGACTCAATCGGATACGTTTATGTGAAGCTACAGAATGTGGTGAATATTTTTGGTGTATCCGATTGAGCCAGGATTCCGGGGCCTTGAATGATGAGTGAATGGAAGTGTGGCCCATTGGATTGGGCGAATTTAGGCTGTCTGGACATTGCTACTCCTCACCCTGCCCTAGGGTGGGAAAGGAGGTCCGGATGATGATGATGATGATGATGATGATGGTGATGATGATTATTATTATTATTGTTGTCATCATTATTAAGCTTCGCCACATAAACTGTGAAGTTTATTGTTTTCATATTATTATTATTCTTTGCATGTTTTTTTTCTTAGAGCCTCATAATATTATAGAGAAAGGTTCCCTAGGAAAACCCAATTACCGGTAGTGCCAAATATAAATGACTTTGACCTATTTTTGAAGGTCATATACTAAGTTCGTTTGCAAACATTGCATATTTCATGTTGAAATATCTCAGAAAGTAGTTATGATACAGCTATGTATTTGGTTGAAAATCCCATGATAAAAAAGTTTGCTGCGAATTTTAGCTGAATATTTTGCCATCTAGGCTGGTGGAGAGTACCAAATTCAAATCTTCTCACTGTTTTCTTGCTGCATGTTTTAGAGAAAATCACAAAAGCTGTAAAAGTGTAACTTTACAGAAATATAGCTGTAGTTCCCTTTATTATCTGAAACGAGTATAGTTACATTTAACCATACAGTTAGCAATCATCATCATCATCATCATTATTATTATCTATCTATCTATCTATTGGCAGATGCCTTAATCCCTTATATGGGGTGGCCACAAACAAATCGCCTCCACGTCACCCTGTCCCCCACCATATCACTTCCCTGCTCCCAGTTCACACCCCCCTCTTTCATGCATCTCTCCACTCCATCGCTCCATCTCATCCTTGGCCTTCCCCTCCTTCTCTACCCCTCCACCTCGCTCACATACACTCTCCTCTTCAGTCTCTCACTCTCCATCCTCTCCACATGGCCAAACCACCTCAGTGTGTTTCTCCTAAGCTTCCTATCACATCCACATCCACATCCACACACAACACAATGTGGGCGATTGTGTGTGCGTATATGCCAACGCAAGATCGTGCAAGCAGAGTCAGAGAAGAGTTCTGGACAAATGTGGGAGTGTGCATGGAAAATTTTGAAAGGAATGAGAGAGTGTTTTTGACTGATGATATGAATGGTAAAGTAGGGAATGTGAAGGTGGATGGAGTAGTTAGTGATTTTTTTTGTTTTTTGTGCGGAGAAGAAAGAACCAAAGGCCGCGAGCACGCAGTTATTGTTTCTTCCAAGAGAAAAACAAAATACAGGAGAGAGCCAAATTCAAGATCTGATCATTTTCAGATGCCTGGACACACTGCGTTTGAAGACTGGAGATCATAGGAAGCAGGAAACACAGACAGAGGGAGACAGTTCCAGAATTGACCTGTTGCATAAATGAAGGACTGTGAGTAACGGTTAACTCATGCATTAGAGAGTTTGACAGAAAAGGGATGAGAGTTTACTGCTAGAAGGGTACTACGTGCCCGTCGTAGAGGTGGAGGAATGCATGCAGACAGTTCAGAAGACCAGTGACCATTGAAGCAGCGATAGAAAAGAGATAAAGATGCAACAGTGCAATTAACCCTTTAAACGGGGAGCATCGCTTTTTGCGATGATCGCCAAAAAGGACATAATGGCGGATCGTCGCGTTTGCGATTTGAGTTAATTTTGAATAAACACGGGCAAGGATGTTCCAGCTGGTATTGTCTATCAGTACCGCCACCCTTTAGCTACAATTAGCATACTTGACCTTTGTACTAATGACCTCCGTTGTTGCCAAGTATCGGGTTTTTCCCCCCTTCCCCCCCACCACGGCCCGGCCAGCCTGGCTGTGATATATGACAGCGCTCTGATTGCTCAGAACTGTAAATCTGCGCTCTCCTCTCACAAGCAGTTTATGCTAATAGGAAACGCTTGTTTCCCCAGTTGTCACACTAGCTTTTTTTCACGCGGTTTTTCCCTGTTTAGCGTCAGTTTACCGCAAGCTTTCAAAGTGACATTATGGCGAGTTCTAGCTCTTCCGAGTCAGTGCAAGCGGCCGACAGGAACGAGAATAAAGTGACGGGCGTAAGGCAGTATAAAAGCGCGCCGCGGTGGTCTTTTGGGAAGTACTATGATTGAAAATAATGTAGTATACTTGTTTTTAGCTGTGAGAATGGAAATGTTTGTTGAGTGACGGGAAGACCGCCGCCGCACTGCATGTCAGCCATACGCTCCGTTGATTTTAGCCTTATTTTCAGTGCATATTGTACAAATACGGATTCCAAACTACCTGTACGTTGTAGTATAAAGTTTACTGTGACAGAATGAGGCTGTGGTAGAGGGGAAACCGGGTTGCTGGAGGTGTGAAAGTGAAGATTTGGTTACCCAACTTTGCAAGTCTCCACAAGTCCTTGGGTAGTCCACGAAGGCTCAACACTTGTCTCTGGAGAAAGCTGAATGTAAGTACTATCTGCCATATCAAGTATAATGTTCTAGGGTTAATCTCTAATTTTTGACTAATATTTTCCTACAGGTACTCAGACCGCGATCCAACCCCACCACACGGGGGGGGGGGGCTGTCCATGGCCGCTTTATAGGGGTTAACCCTTTAACCGCGGGTGTCATTCCAGAATGACATTGCCAAAACTGGACCAAACCGCGGGTGTCATTCTCGAATGTTTGTGAATATTTTGAATACCGTGCGTTTTTTCCGCGCGCCAATTGTTTCAAGGGAGAGTAGCTATTAAGTTCTTTCACTCCAGCCAACCCCCACCTCCCTCCTCCCACCCCCCAGGCCCCCACCTCCCATCCCCCGGGTCCCCCACCCCACCCCTGACCAAACACGCATCAGTATCTGTCCAGCTGTGTGAGTGACAACACCGCTGATATGGCAGTGAAGTGCGGGCAATTACAGTGCCTTTTACCTGCCTCAGTGAACACAGAGTGGGTGTTTATCGTATGTACAGTGTTCATATATGTTTATAGTATTATTATCAGAATGAGGTTGGCATTTGGTAATGGTGTGTGAGCAAAAAATAGTGATTTTAGATCGCTCACTTCTAATGGCACTGCCCATCCAGTGATAGCCAATGAAATCATGAAACCTACATCATTGCAAAGCCGAAGGTTAGTACTTTCTAATGGTACCTTATTTTTCGCTCTAGATTTATTCTGTGCAGAGTTATAAAGGTTTAAAGTTTGTTTACATTTTGGCTGGAACCCCCGCGGGAGAGGCCAGTCGAGGCAAAACAATGCCCGCGGTTAAAGGGTTAAGAGACAGAGGTTGAAGGGAGTCAGTAAGAGGAGGAGAGTTAATGAGATGAAAAGCCTTTGACTCCACCCTATTGAGAAGAGCTGTATGTGGAGAGCCTTCCCACACATGAGAATTGTACTCCACACAGGGGCACATAAAACCCCTGTATAGAGTCAACAATTGTGCAGGGGTAGAGAAGGAATGGAGTCAGCTTAGCACACCTGATGTCTTGGAAGCAGATTTTACAAGAGATGTAATATGATCATTGCAAGATAAGTCCCGAGTAAATGAAACCCCAAGCATGTTCAAGCATGATCCAGGACTATGCTGAACATTATTAAACATTAGTGGGTATACCTGTGGAAGATTTTGTTAGGTTGATAGGTGTAAAAACTGAGTCTTTGATGCATTACAAACAACCAGATTATTTTTACCCCCGTCAGAGATACGAGCCAAGTCAGTCATTACGTGTGCCATAGCCTCATCCCTTGTTTGTTGGTGTAACTGCTGAGATGTACGTTGCGGGAACCAAATGGAAAGGTGAAGGGTGGAATCATCAGTGTACGAGTGGATAGGGTTAGATGTACAGCTTAGAAGGTCATTGATGAATAAAGGAAGAGAGATGGAGATAGGACAGAGCCCTGAGAAACATCACTGTTAATAGATCTAAGAGAAGAGCGATGGCCGTCTACAACGGCGGCTATAGAACGACCAGAAAGGAAGCTAGAGATGCAGGCACAGATAGAAGGATAGAAACCGTAAGAGGGCAATTTGGAAATTAAAGATTTATGCCAGACTCGATCGAAAGCCTTTGAGATGTCAAGTGCAATGGCAAAGCTTTCGCCAAAGTCGCGAGAGGAGGATGACCAGGAGTCTGGAAGGTAGGTGAGGAGATCGCCAGTGGAGCATCCCTGACGGAACCCATACTGACGAACAGAAAGAAGGTTGTGATAGGAAAGATGCTTTAAAAATTTTCTATTAAGAATTGATCCGAAAACTTTTTAGATACAGAATGTTAAAGCAATTGGACGATAGTTAGAGGGTTGGGAATGGTCACCCTTCTTTGGGACTGGCTGAATGAGAGCAAACTTCCAGCAAGAAGGAAAGGTACAAGTTGATAGACAAAGGCAAAAGAGTTTGCCTAGACAGGATGTAAGCACAGAAGCACAGTTCTTGAGGACAACAGGAGGGAGTCCATCAGGCCCATATGCCTTATTAGTCTTGAGGCCTGTGATGGCAGAAAATACATCAGCTGAAGAAATTTTAATGTCAGTCATGAGGAAGTCAGAGGGGTGAAATAATGGAGGAACAGCACCGGAATTGTCTAAGGTGGAATTGGAGGAGAAAGTCTGAGCAAAGAGATCTGCTTTATCCAAGAAATAGCTACAGAGCCATCAGAGTAGAAAAAGGGAGGGAAGGTTGATGAGGTAAAGTTGTTAAAAAGGTTTTTGGCAAGGTGCCAGAAGGGGCGGGAAGAATTCGAGTTGGAGAGTTGAGAGCATTTAGTACGGATGAAATTACTTTTAGCAGAGCGAAGAACAGACTTAGCACAATTCTGGGCAGAAACATATAAAAGATGCGATTCAGGGGTGGGTTGGCTCCGGTACCTTTTATAGGCCCTCTCCTTGTTGTGGACAACATTAATCCGTCACGTCCCGAGGTTTTCTGCACCTTCGACATCCCCCAATCCCAAGGTATTTTCGAAATTTTTTTTTTTGGCTAAAACCTCCTCTTTTGGTGAGAAACATCGAAAATTCATAGAGAAATTGCTCACCTGAGGTTTAAAATACTCGATCTAGGTAGGAGTACCTCCTTACCTGACTGGGTTTTCTAACAGGCTGGCACCAAAGAAAACGAGTTCTGTGGGAGAGTAACTATTTCACACAACTCATAAACAGTATTTATTTATTTACTTGGTACGAATTTATATGTAATATGAGAGTATATTGTTTTCCAAGCAGTAATATAGGCATTATAAGCATTGTTCCACTCACTAACTAATCACCATACCTGACCCTCTTCTGCCACATTACCTGATCATTATTTCTGACTGTTTCTTCTTCTAATGCTATGTAAACTTTGTCCTCCACATTGTCATCGATTGGGGAATCACTCTGGCCCTGAATATCTTTACTGACCAGGTCACTGGTAACAGGTGAATTGCCGAGACAATGGCATGAAGGGGGGAGGGGGGAGGTTATGCGGTGTAAGGCATTGTCCCTGCTTGGCATCTTGTAGAGGAATAGACGAAGGTGTCCCTTGTATACGTACGAAAAATCATGCGCAAAAATTAAAAATTGCGCAAATTAGGGGCCTTGCAATTGCACGACATACCAGTACGTCGCCGGGACTGGCAAATGCAAAATGTTGCAACGTACCCATATGTTGATGGGATGGGGCGGGTTAAAGCAAGCGTGATTAAACCAAGGCTTTCTTGCATTAGTCAGAGGATATGAGAAAGGAATGTATGCTTCTATGCCCGAGAGAATAACCTCCGTAATGCGCAAGGCACACTCAGATGCCTCCCGGCCATGAAGCAATAATCATTCCAGGGAAAATCAAAGATGTACTGCCAATCTGCAGCTCCAAAGTGCCACAGACAACGTTTCTTTGGGTGGTCCACAGGCTGTACCGGAGCGATAGGACAGGTTAAGGTGATAAGATTGTGATCAGAGGAGCCCAACGGAGAGAAAAGATTAACAGTGTAAGCAGAAGGATTGGTTGTAAGGAAGAGGTCAAGTATATTGGAGCTCTCTCCAAGGTAGTCAGGGGTATGGGTAGGGTGCTGTACAAGCTGCTCTAGGTCATTAAGGATAGAAAAGGTGTAGGCTTGTTCACCAGGTGGATCAATGAAAGGAGAGGAGAGCCATAGGTGGTGGTGAACATTGACATTTCCTAGAATGGAGATTTCAGAGAAAGGAGAAATGGATAGACTGTGCTCCATCGAAGACATAAAATAGTCAAAGAATTTTTGATAGTTAGTAGAATTAGGAGATAAGTAAACAGCTCAGATATATTTAGTCAGAGAATGACAGGAAAGCCGAAGCCAGAGTGTAGAGAATTCAGAAGAATCAAGTTCAGGAACATGAGAGCAAGATAAGTTGTTGCGTATATATACACAACAGCAACTTTGGTTTTGAAATGAATATAGAGGACGTAGGAGGATACAGAAAAGGGACTGCTGTCAGTTGCCTCAGACAGCTGAGTCTCAGTTAGAAAAAGAAGGTGAGGTTTAGAGAAGGAGAGGTGGTGCTCAACAGAGCGAAACTTAGAGGAAAGGCCGCATTTCTTAATGATATAGATAGATGAGAATGGCAGTGTTGCGGTAGACATTTGTGCATGGAGGGAGTTGGTGATAGCCAATACCGTCTTCTGGCACAGAATGATCCACAGATATACATGGCGAGTGATGAGAAGGGTGGACAGTGAAGTGAATGAAAGGAAGGCAATGATTGATCATGTGTGGGTGGATGAAAGGATGTGAAGATTTGTAATGGATGCAAGAGTATATAAAGGTTGGGGGAGTGGACTTCCTGACCACTTGGTTGGGGGAGTGGACTTTCTGGTGGTGGTCAGAATCAAGGTCCAAGTAAAATGGAGAAAGAGGAGAAGGGAAGGACGGGAGGAAGAAATATATGCAAGGACAGTGGAAAGGTTTCAAGGGGATGAGAAAAGGGAGAATATAGAGTGAACTGGAGGAACGATTGGGTAAATATGAATTGGAGCAGATGGGGGACGTGGAAGATGTGTGCAAGATATTCACAGAAGAAATATGTGCAGCATGTGAAGTGGTGTGTGGAGTGAAGAGAAGACGAAAGAGGGTTCAAGGTAGAGCATGATGGAATGAAGAGGTGAGAAAGCCTGTGGCACAAAAGAAAAAAAGCATATAATGAATGGAGGAGAAATAGGGGCGTGGAAGAAGTTGAGAGACGAAAGAGAGAGTTATATGCAGAAAGGAAGAGAGAGGTGAAAAGATTAGGAAGAGAGAGTATGAAGAGAGTGGATGAGGACTTTGGAAGGAATTTGAATGTCAAGTGGAGGGAAAGTAAGAAAATGTTCTGGAAAGAAGTAAAGAGAGTCAGACAGGGTGGCAATGAAGTTAGTAGGGGAGTGAAAGATAAAAATGGTAGATTACTAGTTCAGAAGAGAGAAAAAGCTAGCAGATGAAGAGAATACTTTAACCCCTTAAACGTGGCAGTGAACAGTAGCCCCCCTTCCCGAGTGGCGGGGTTGTATCGCGGTCTGAGTACCTGTAGGAAAATATTAGCCAAAAATCAGAGATTAGCCCTAGAACATTATACTTGGTATGGCAGATAGTACTTACATTCAGCTTTCTCCAGAGACAGGTGTTGAGCCTTCGTGGACTACCCAAGGACTTGTGGAGACTTGCAAAGTTGGGTAACCAAATCTTCACTTTCACACCTCCAGCAACCCGGTTTCCCCTCTACCACAGCCTCATTCTGTCATAGTAAACTTTATACTACAACGTAAAGGTAGTTTGGAATCCGTATTTGTACAATAAGCACTGAAAATAAGGCTAAAATCAACGAAGCATACGGCCGACATGCAGCGCGGCGGCGGTCTTCCCGTCACTCAACAAACATTTCCATTTTCACAGCTAAAAACATGTATACTACATTATTTTCAATCATATTACTTCCCAAAAGATCACCGTGGCACGCTTTTTATTCTGCCTTATGCCCGTCAGTTTATTCTCGTTCCTGTCGGCCGCTTGCACTGACTCGGAAGAGCTAGAACTCATCATAATGTCACTTTGAAAGCCTGTGGTAAACTGACGCTAAACAGGGGCAAACCGTGAGAAAAAAAGCTAGTGTTACAACTGGGGAAACAAGCGTTTCCTATTTGCCTAAACTGCTTGTGAGAGGAGAGCGCAGATTTACAGTTCTGAGCACTCAGAGTGCTGCCATGTATCACAGCCAGGCTGGCCGGGCCATGGTGGGGGGGGGGGGACGGGGAAAAACGCGATACTTGGCAACAATGGAGGTCAGTGGTACAAAGGTCAAGTGTGCTAAAAGTAGCTAAAGGGTGGTGGTACTGATAGACAATACCAGCTGGAGCCTGCCTGCCTGCGGTTATTCAAAATTTACTATAGTAGGACTCGCCCACGTTTGCGGCTGTGGTGTGGCCCTCACCTGTGTACAGTGTTGCCACGTTTTCTATACCGTTATCTCTCTCTCTCTCTCTCTCTCTCTCCTGGCGGGAAATGTGAGCCACCCTGAGTACTTTTGATTCTTTTATAATTATTTATAATTGTGCTTTCATTTGTTAATTTGGTTTTGTTATATTTAGTGATGCCGACAATGCATTCAATGCATGCCCCTCTCCTGCCTCTCTCTCTCTCTCTCTCTCTCTCACCGACTGGGTTTGGAAGTGTTGCCGCTCGCGAGTGAATAATGTTTTTTTTTTTTTACTTCGGTATTGGCATATGCCTACTATTTTGTCCTACATATTAGCTTATGATTATAAATGTGATTATTCCTCGTCCTTAAAATTATGGTAAAAGCCGGTAAATGTGAGCATTTTTCCCCAGCAACACCTGTACAAGCTATGGTTGGGTCTACGGAGGTATGTACTTTACCTTAGGCCAGATGGGTGTGTAAGTGTTGCCACTCACAAGAATTACATGAATTATTTCATTTACTTTGGATATTGGCATATTTCTTCTTTTTTCAGGCTCATTATCTTATATTCATAACTGTGATATTATTACCCACCCTAAAACTACGCTAAAAACCATTAAAAGTGACTACAATTTCTTTTAGCAACACTGTACAATATGTATGCCATGTTTCTGTGTTACTGTATAAATATTTTATGCATAGTAAGATTACTGTTGATTCATCCATCAAAATACACAAGTGTAAGTTTTATTCATCTGAATTTATCGAATTTGTGATGCCTTGTACATAAATAGCTTCCGTTTCACATCGCAAGTTGGGGAAACGTGGCACCACTGTACACAGGTGCGGGCCACACCACAGCCGCAAACGTGCGCGAGTCCTACTATAGAATCGCAAACGCGACGCTCCGCTGTTATGTCCTTTTCACCAAGCATCGCAAACGCGACGATCCACGTTTAAAGGGCTAATGAATTGTTGAACATAGAGAATGAAAATAACGCAAGTATAAGTGGCTGTAGAATGGCTGGGAGAAGGAGAGAGGTGAGAAGACAGGAAGACATCAGTAGGATGGAATTGTGGAAGCAATGAACAAAGTTAAAATTAGGAAAGCCCCATGAATTGATCAAGTGTTTGGTGAAATGCAGAAGCATGGGGGAGAGATAGTAGTAGAAAGGATGTGAAAGATGTGCAGATTGACCTGGGAGGAAGGTAGAGTCCCGGATGATTGGAAGTCAGGTAAAATTATTCCCTTGTACAAAGGGAAAGGGGAAAAAGAAGTGTGTGGTAATCATAGTGGCATTTGTCTTCTTAGTGTAATAGGAAAAGTATACGGTAGGATACTTACTGACAGAGTTAGGGAAATAACAGAGAAATTAGTTGGAGAAGAACAGGGAGGCTTTAGGAAGGAAAGAGGTTGTGTAGATCAGATATTCATTCTTAGATCTTTAGTGGAAAAGCTTCTAGAGAAGGGAAAGAAGTTGTATGTGGCCTTCATGGATATGGAGAAAGCATATGACAGGGTGGATAGACAAGGATTGTGGAAAGTACTAAGAATATATGGAGTAGATGGGAAGTTGTTGAATGCTGTGAAGAGTATGTGTGAGGGTGCTAAGGCTGCAGTGCGTGTGGATAGTGAACTGAGTGAGTTTTTCTATTTGAAGGTTGAGTTGAAACAGGGATGTGCCATGTCTCCATGGTTGTTTAATCTGTATATGGATGGGGTTATATAAGAGATACAAGGTAGGGAGCGGCCCTGGTGAGATGGGGCAGTGTTTGGAAACTCCCTGTACTGTTGTTTTCATATGATACTGTGTTGTCAAGTGAAGTCGAAAGGGAGCTGCAAGGCTTGGTGGATGAGTTTGAGAGAGTGTGTAAGAAACGGAATCTAGAGGTGAATGTAGGGAAGAGTAAAGTGATGGTCTTTGAGAGAGGTGAAGTCAGTGAATGTACATTGAGGTTGGATGATGAGGAAATGGAAAATATGAGTACGTTTTAGTATTTGGGAAGTGTGATGAGTAAGGAAAGTTTGGAGGGTGAAGTGCATGATAGGGTGCAACAAGGAAGAAAGGATGCTGGTTCCTTGAAGGCAGTGATAAGAAACAGAGAAGTGAGCATGGAAGTGAAAAAGTTATTACACGACAGTATTGTGATACCAACTCTGACGTATGGAAGTGAAGCTTGGACGTTGTTGGAGGGACATAAGTCAAGAGTGAGAGCAGTGGAAATGAGTTATTTGAGAGGAGCCTGTGGAGTCACATGGAGAGAGAGACTGACAAATGAGGATGTGAAGGAGCGTTGTGGTGTGGATGTGAATGTGATAGGAAGCATTAGGAGAAACACATTGAGGTGGTTTGGCCATGTGGAGAGGATGGAAAGTGAGAGACTGACAAGGAGAGTGTATGTGAGTGAGGTGGAGGGGGAGTGAAGGAGGCGAAGGCCAAGGATGAGATGGAGGGATGGAGTGGAGAGGTATATGAGAGAAGGGGGTGTGCATTGGGAGCAGGGCAGTGAAATGGAAGGGGACAGGGTGATGTGGAGGCGATTTGTTTGTGGCCACCCTGTATAAGGAATTAAGGCGTCTGGCAATATATATATCTATATCTATATCTATCTGTCTATCTATCTATCTATATCTATATCTATCTATCTATATCTATATCTATCTATCTATCTATCTATCTATATCTATATCTATCTATCTATATCTATATCTATCTATCTATCTATCTATATATATATATATATATATATATATATATATATATATATATATATATATATTACCTAGGATATTGTAGGTCTGAGTGAGATCCACAGAGAAGACAGATTATTTCAGCTCCAGGACAGTAATTACCTATTTTACTAGGAGGAAGGCAAGGTGAAATATAGGATTTCTGATCAACAGAAATCTTACAGAGAACAATGTTAAATTCAGAGTGTATGAGAGTTGCATGGGTTGTAATTTGACTAGGCAAGAGATACGCCTGAAAATATTACAAGTATATGCACCGACTTCTCAAATCTCAGATGATGAAACAGAAATTTTCTGTCATGAAATCTCCCAGATTATGGAAGAAGAACAGACCACAAATTCTATACTCATAGGAGACTTCTGTGAAAAAGTTGGCAAATCGGAATATGGGGAAGTATGTATGGGAACATTCGGAGCACGAAAAAGGAATGACAGAGGTAGAATGCTGGTAAATTTCTCTGAAATGTATAAAATGAAACAATAATGAACACATTCTTTCACCAAAATGCTGGGAGAAAATTTAGGTGAAGTCCAAATGGAGAAACAAAGAATGAAATCGACTTCATTGTAGCAAATAAGGATAACACTTTAATAATAAATGTCATGAATATCAACGAAGTAAATGTAGGAAGTGACCACAGAATGGTGGATTGCACAGCCAGATTCAATTTCATAAGTGAAAGGAAGAAGCTGAGGGAAAAAAATTTAAAGATATGCCCGATGAAATTAAACAAAAACAAGGCAGTCCTTCAGTTTGAAATAACGAACATATATCAGGCTCTAAGTTATGCTGAGCGTGACACTGATGAGTTGAATGATTGACTCACAAAAATGCTAAGTGAATCAAGGGATGTAGTAGCCAACAAGTATTCAAAAATTACCCTCGAGCTCATGAAAACAAGAAACAAGATGAAAGTAAAAATAAAGAAAGATTAAATAATCGGATTAAATACGCACATCAACAAATGACAGAGAAGAAGAAAGGTAAAGAAACTTAGATCAGATCAAGGAAACCATCGCAAAAGGAAAAAGTCTGAAACAGGTCTGAAATAAAATGTCACTAGGAAAGTTACAAATTATACTGTATTAAACAATATACCAATAAGTACAGAGATGGGATAGCAAAAAGTGTTGAGGAATTTTATGAAGAACTGTATACATCAGAGAAAATAGTACCAATAGCTGACTTTTCAACTGACATAAATGAGATATCTGAGGTAACACCAGACTATGTAAACAATGAACATAACCTCTAAATGGCCACCAGCATTGAACGAAGCTTTACCGAAGCGTGGCCGGCGGCGTTGATGCAGCGTGACATGTAAAAAACTGTGAAGAATTTTGGAAAGTGAGCGAACGTCTGGGACATGTTGACACTGACCTACCCTACCCTCTCAAGCACCTAAACTGTCAGTTCAGCGTGTTACACAGTGATGAACGGACGTCCAATTCTCGCTCCTCTCAAGGCCACCACCACTCACACCGCTGCCCTCAGCGCACGTGCAAGACCCTTACAAGCCATGAAATCAAGAATGAACTCTTCCTCAGGGGTGGAGAGAGTGACGCCGACAGAATTAGCTCGGATGAAGATCGTGGGAGTAGTCTTGATGACATATCGGATGGGAACGCATACATGCCGGTGCCTCTCTGCCCTCCCTGCTTCCCTGAGTACCATTCCATAATGAAGTATTGACTCTGGAAGGAAAAACTTGTAAATAATAAAAAAATGTTGTCTAGGGAACTGTGAATATGACTAGGTTTATGGTTGCGATAATGTACAGTAAGTATAACTAAGGAAGTGAGGTAGCGTACAACTGAAGTAAGTGTTAGTGTAAATAAGGAAAAGTAAGTAAATAAGTCAAGAAAAGATAATGAGTGCGTTTCTCAGACAGTGACTTCTTACCAAATTCACTCTTGACCTGGGAAGGGAGAGAGATAAGCATCCCTCTAACACGCCGTAAACTCCACAAGTCACAACTGACAGCCCAATAAGCCTGAGAAGTATTTGTTTTTTTCTTTCAGACATTATCTTTGAGCCATTATTTTTTTTCTTGTACTGTTTTCCTATTATGTTTCTCTTGTATTTGCAGGAGAATTTGTCATACGCAGTGTCTATTATAATAACAACAATAACCTACAACCTCACCATTCCCTATAGTTCCTTCATCCAACCATGCTAATCTCTAGCAATATTGTTTTCTACCCCGAGAAATATGCCTAAACACACACAGTTGCACCCATCATCTCAAAACAGACAGAAAATATCAACTTTCTTCTCACTTACGACACACACACAATACCAATCAGAGTATGATTAGAAATCAATACAGGAATTAAAAAATGTCAAAATATGGGAAAATTCATAATTTAGGTATTTCTATTTATAAGTCCACATATTTTGTACTGATTTGGATCATTTTACATAGTTCTTGCTTTGCATAAGCACTTCAGCAAAGTGTTCCATGTTCAAATGGTGTATAGATGGGTGGCCTTCCCTTCCCTTCCCATCATTCTAATCCCCTCGTGCGAGGTGCAATCGCCGGTCATATCAAATTTTAGCCAATGTGGCTCAGCAGGTACACACGAAAGAGAACCGTTTTCTGGTTCAAGTCTAAAAATACCATTTCTTCCCTCGCTTGGACACAAACCAACCCACCCAGACAACAGAAATAAGTAGATACTTTTTAAAACAAAAACAAAAAATGTAAAAAAAAAAAAACAATAACTGATTTTCTTAATGAAGCCTCCTATATTTTGTACTGATTTTGTTTCAAATTATTTCAGCATCACCGAAATTTTTTTGGGGGGAGGAAAAATGGATATTTCTTAGTGCAATGACAGGACTGTGGACTCTCCCAAGAAGTTGTGACCGTGGCACTTTGGAGCTCTTAACTGGGAGGCCCTCAAGCAGTATTTCTTTGATTTTCCCTGGAATGATTATTGATTGCATGGCCAGTGGCCATCTGAGTGTGCCTTGCAAATTACAAAGGCTATTCTCTTGGGCATGAAAGCAAACATTTCTTTCTCTTATCCTGTGACAATATACAAAAAGACATTGGGTTATTCACACTTTTTCTGATGCTGTCGACAGAAGAAGTGGCCTACGGACGATACCGAAGCCAACCCACCCCTAAATCGCATCTTTTTCATGTTTCTGCTCAGATTTGTACATAGTCTGTTCTTCACTCTTAAAGATAATTTCATTCGTACTAAATTTTCTGAACTCTCCAACACAAATTCTTCCCACTCGTGGCACATTGCCAAAAACCTTTCTATCAACTTTCCTCATCATCCTTCTCTCCTCTTTTCCACTCTGCTGGCTTTGTATCTGTTTCTTCTATTGATAAAGCAGAATTCTTAGCTCCTTCACTTCCCCCCCCTCTGACTTTTGCATGGTTGATATACTTTCTTCGAGTTATGTATTATCTGCAAACACTGGCCATATTACTAACAAGGCATATGGGCCTGATGGTGTCCCACCTGTTGTCCTCAAGAACTGTGCATCTGTGCTTATACCTTGCCTAGGTAAACACATTTGACTTTTTCGACTTGTACCTTTCCTTCTTGCCAGAAGTTTGCTGTCATTCAGTGTGTCCCAGAGAAGGGTTACCATTCCCAGTCCTCCAACTATCGCACAATTGCTTAACATCTTGTATACCAAAAGTTTTTAAATTTATTCTTAAAGAAAAAACGTTAAAGCACCTTTCCTATCACAACCTTTTTTTCCAATCTTCAGCACGTGTTTCGTCAGGGATACTCCACTGTTGATCTCACCTACCTTTCAAACTCCTGGTCATCCTCATTTCGGGTCTTTGGCAAAAGTTTTGCCATATGACATCTCGATGGCTTTCGATTGAGTTTGTCATAGTTTTATCATTTACAATCTGCCCTCTTACAGTTTCTATCCTTCTATTTGTGACTTCATCTCTAACTTCCTTTGTGGTCGTTCTATAGCTACCGTACTGTGGTACATAGCTATCATTCTTCTCTTAAAGAAGAATAATGGTGTTCCTAAGGGTTCTGTCCTATCACCAACTCTTCTTCTTCTATTCATCAGTGACCTTCTAAGCTGTACATCTAAGCACATCCATTCATATGCTGATGTCTCCACCCTTCACTTTTCCATTCATTTGTCGCAGCATCCATCTCAGCAATTTCTTCAACAAACAAGGGATGAGGCTATGGCACGCCTAATATCTGACTTAGCTCCTATCTCTGATTGGGATAAAAGTAATCTTGATGCTTTTAGTGCCTCAAAACCTCAGTTCTTACGTCATTCAACTTGTCAGAATCTTGCTCAGGAGTATTGTCCAATTTCAACTATATCCAACTCAATTCCCATCATGTTTAAAGATACTACGGGTTTCATTCTCTCTGAGTTTATCTTGGAAAGATCATGTTACCTTATAAATTTGTTTCCAAGAGATTAGAGGTGCTGTACTGACTCCATTCCTTCTTTGCCCCTGCACGGTCGTTGCCTTAATATATAGGGTTTATTTGCCCATGTGAGGAGTATTACTCTCATGTGGAGTGGCTCCCCCATACAGCTCTTCTCAACAAGGTGGAGTCAAAAGCTTTTCATCTCATAAACTCTTCTCAAGTTCTCCAACTGGACCTCTCTAGACTGTCTCTCGCCGCACTGTTCCATCTTTATCTCTTTTCCTTCGCTACTTCAATGGGCTACTTTGAACTGTCTGCTTATATCACTCCACCACTACAGCGGGTGTGTAGCACCCATCTAGCAACAAATTCTCATCCCATTTCTGTCAAACTCTCTGATGCAAGAGTTAGACGTTATCCCAAGTCCTTCATGTATGCCACACGTCAGCTCTGTCACTGTCTTCATCTGTGTATATGCTACTGTTAATGACCTCCATTCTTTCAAAAGCAGTTTCTTGAGGCAACTCAAACCAAAGGATCTTAAAATTGGCTCTGTTTTATTGTTCTTTTTTTTTTTCTTCAAGGGAATAATCTTGCATGTTTCTGGCATTAGGTTCCTTTGTGTGTGTGTGTGTGTGTGTGTGTGTGTGTGTGTGTGTGTGTGTGTATATATATATATATATATATATATATATATATATATATATATATATATACCTAGGCTGGCTCCCCCAAAGAAAGGGGGGTAGCCATGACAGGACGACACATCCCAATTCACTCATCCACACACACAGAAGGGGAGAAGGGACATCCTCACAGCACCACACCGCTCAAGGGTCAACTGCACAGTGCAATCAGTGACATCAGCAGCAGGTCCCAACAGCAGTGCTGGTTTACCCCTGCCACATCATAATGGACTCATCCCCTCTCCTGCACCTGACCTGATTAGCTGATCAGACCAAATGCAGGAGAATATCCCATCAGGGCCGCATTATCATTTATTCACTCACAAAAATCTCTCCAAGCATTCCTATCACACGTTGTCACTCTTCCTTGTTCTACAGACATCCCTCTCACATCTAATGCTTTTTCCACACTGTCCATCCATTCTATTTGTGGTCTACCTCTCAGCCTTACATCTCTCATGTCCAATCCAGTTACCTTTCTCTCCCATCTTTCTTCATGCATTCTCTCCATGTCCCCAAACCATCGCAACACTCTCTGTTCAACTCGATCAGCCATTTCCTGCATAACTCCAGTTCTCCCTCGCAATTCATCTTTCTCACTCGATCCATACTCATCACTCCACACATAATCCTCAGACACCATCTCCATTACATTCAAATTTTTCCTCTCATCTACACCCATATTCTATGTTACTGCCCCATATAATGCAGTTGGTACCACTACACCCTCGTACAGCCTTCTCTGTACATCCATTTTAACCTCTACGCGCTGGCTGATGTGTATAGCCACCATGAGTCAGGGTGCGGAGCAACACCGGCTGACAGGATATGCAGCAAGCGCCTTCCCGTCGTCCTTTGAACTCAGAACCATTTTCTATGACAACCATAGGGTAGGTAGGTACCCAAGGTACCCCACTGATGCACAGCTGTCTGTACATGGCACTGGTAGAGTGTAGAGTGATATCTTCCTTATCCTCCTTGTCCGATTCCATCCCTCCATGCGAGGAGCTGATTCCATCATAGACCCTCGCAAAAGTTCTGCCCCTACCGCTGGGGAAAGTGCTCAGTGACTGAACAGGTATGTGGGAAATTGTAAATAGTAAACAGATATGCACAGGAGTGTTTTTTTTTTTTTTTTTTTGTATACATAAGTGATACGTAAGATATAAGTTATATCTAGTAAATGTTATGAAATATGTGTTTTATAATAAGTTTTTCAAGTGCATTGCATTAAGTGTTACTATTTATGGTTATTTTTGAAACAATGATTGGAAATACCTTGACTAATCCTGTCTAGTACAATGAAAGAAAGCCAAAAGTGCATGGGAGAGAAAGAAAATGACCTGGTTGGCTGTAATTAAGTTTTTTTTTCCCTCGTCACTCAGAAAATAATGGTGAATATGTGAGCACTAGCGTATTTTTGATGTGAAGTACAAAAAGGTAGCTGTGTATAACATTACCAGTAATTTCACGATGCCCCTGATTAGTACAAATTTGTCACAATTTCTTTACAAGTAATTACCTCATACTCAACCATATTGCATGAAACGGCCAGGGCATTTACTTCTCAAAATGCAATTACCCAAAATCATGGTGTCAAGTGCAAATATAAGTGCCATAATAGAGGGAAAATATTATAATTGATGCAAGAAGTGAGTACAGAAAATAAAGAGCTATTCTTTTCCCATACATCTACCGGGCATAGTGGTGCTATGAAATGGGTGGAAAACCCTATGGGGAGCCACATGGACAGGGTGATGACTCATCCTTACGAGAGTGCTAGAGGAAAAGTCGAAAGAAGGGGTAGAATATTCCGAGAGGCCGGGCAGTATTACAATCACCACTCTGGTCAGTGCTGCCAACGCTAGCCAGGGAGTCCAAAGCCATTGACATTGGCGCGCACCCAAATTAGCCCACCAAAACATGGAAAACCAATCATCTTTAACTTATCCTTATTCATCGACGGGACCACCTGGAGACCTCGGGATACTTTCATTTCAAAGAGTAATAGTTGATGAGTCTTAAGTATACTTAATTTTTTCTCTAGCTATAATAGTTTGGCATTTATTAGGGTTTGAAGAAAGGGTATTTTTCCCAAAATCTCGTAAATTCCCCGTAAGGAGTGGGTGATGGCAGGAAACCCCTGGAGGATAAAGGTTAAGCGAACAACATCTAAACACTTTTTTCATTCCTTCCAGCACCTTTCCTATTTCATTCATTCTAAACTTCACTTCTACATCTATTCTTCCTTCCACAGCAACATGTAACCCTAAATACTTAAAACACTCTGCCTCCTCAAGCAACTCACCATTCAACACGATATTCATCCTCTTACCATATACCAACCTCCTACACTTCATTACTTCACTCTTGTTCTCATTTACTCTCAATTTCCTTCTTTCACACACCCTTCCAAACTCCATTACCAACACTTTCAATTTCTCCTCCGAATCCGCCACCAGTGCAGTATCATCCGCAGACAGCAACAGATTCAGATTCCACTGTCTACCATCAGCATTTACAAAACTCAAACCTCCACCTAGCACTCTTGCATTCACCTCCCTTACAACACCATCCATTTAAATGATAAACAACCAAGGCAACATCACACATCCCTGCCACAGTCCCACTCTCACGGGAAACCAATCACTCACAGTAGTCTCACTTTTGCACATGCTTTGTACTCTATAACAACTTTTGACTCCTATTAGCAATCAACCATCAAGTCCATACAATCTCAGAACAGTCCACCACAAAGCCTCCTTATCTATTCTGTCTTTCGCTTTCCCTAGATCCTTGAAAACCCAAACCACATCCATTCCTTTTGTCAAATACTTTTCACACACCTGTTTCACAGCAAACACCTGATTCATGCATCCCCTCCCTCTCCCAAAGCCACATTGCTCATCACCAGTCACTCCCTCTGTGCCCTCCCTAACTTTCTTAATTAACACTACCATACACCTTACCTACAACACTTAACATACTTATACCCCTGAAGCTAGAACATTCATATTTATCACCCTTACCTTTATACAACGGGACCACACAAGCACTTGCCAAGTCAATCGACACCATACTGTGCCCAAAAGACACATTCAGCAATCTTGCTAACCACTCAACAATCTTTCAGGCATTCCACAGGACACCCAACCATACCTGCAGCTTTCCCAGCTTTCATCTCCTTGACTGCCTCCTGCACTTCTCCACTGTAATCAAAGAATCATTCAACTCTCCCAACACATTTAGTCCTTGCACCCTTCCATCTACCACAATCTCAGTCTCCCTTTCCTCCTCTACATTTAAGTCTTTCAAAATGCTCCGCCCATCTCTTCCTTACTACATCCCTCTCAATTAACATCCTTCTATCCTCTGCTTTTACTTGTTCTTCCTTCCCAGACTCTCCCCTTTGCACCCTTTTCACTTCCTTCCAAAACATTTTCTTATTCTGTTGAAAATTCTCAGTCAACTGCCTACCCCATCTCTCATCTGCTGCCACATTAGCGGCACACACACCCCTTTTCGCCCCATTCCTCTTTTCCTTATACCTCTCATATGACATCTCATCCTTCCTCTGTAGCCACACTTCATATGCACGTCTATTCTCAGCCACAACCATACTTACTTCCTCGCACCACCATTCACTCCCCATTCTTACACCACCACCCACTCGTCTCACACCAAACAGCTCTTCTTCATGACCCACCACAGCACTCTTAAATAACTGCCATCTCTCCTCCACACTGCCATTTTCCTGATCTTTTACTGCACTCCACTCATCTTTCTACTTCTGATACTCTATCATTTTCTCTCTTTTATCCAACTCATTCATTTTTAAAACCTCCCTACCACACCTAACTCTCCTAGCTCTCATATACCTCATACCTATTCCCAATTTTCCCTCCACCATGCAGGGCCGGCTTATCAGTTATAAGCAAAATGTGCCACTGACTACCATGCCACGGCCTGTCACAGGCGATCCAGACTTCCAGAGCGGAATAAATATATGCTTTGGGCATCCAAATTAGGGCCATCACCCATCAGGCCATCAAAGAAGGCCATTACAAGTAATGCTAAAATTTCACTGGAAATATCGGAAAAAAGAAATCTAAATATTGCAGGCCAACCATCCGCATTGCCTACCAGGCCACAGCAGGGTTAATCTGGCCCTGCAACCATGTAGTGGTCAGACATACTTCCACCCTTACCTCTCAGAACTCTCACATCCAACAATCTTCCTCTTACATTCCAGGACACAACCACATAGTCCATTAATGCTCTATCAACGACCCTTCCACTCTCCTGTCTCACCCATGTATACTTATATTTTTCTTCTCAAACACGGTATTTTCAATCACCATCTCTCGCTCAACATACATTCCTATCATTCGTTTCCCATTTTCATTTCTTCCAGGCACACCATGCATACCAACTACTCCTTCATCTGCTACATTTTCCACTCTAGCATTCAAATCTGTCATAATTTCCACATTCACATTTCCTCCAGAACTCAGCAGACACACATGAAGATCATTCCAGAAAGACTCCCTCTCTTCTACAACTCTTTCATTACATTGCCGATATGCACTCACAAATACCCACAACTCATGTCCAAATTTCACTTTCACCCACATCAGCCTCGATGACACTTCTTTCCATTCAGTCATACACTGCTGCACTTTCGGGCTCACTAACAAGGCCACACCTTCTCCCACTCTTCCTCTATCAACACCTGACATCCTTCCATTCACACTTCCAAACTTAGACTCACCTTTTCCTTTCATCTTTGTTTCACTCAAAGCTAACACATCCAACTTTCTTCTCACAAACATTCTCCCAATCTCCTCCCTTTTATCATTAATTGTACTACACCCACGCACATTCATAGACCCAATCTTAAGAGTACGGGGATAATGTAATCCCCCTTCCCTTTCCATGCCGTGTCTCATTGTAGGAACTAAAAAACAGAGGAGGGTGTCCCTAATCCCCTCACCCTCTTAGTTGCCTCTTACGACACACACGGAATATGGTGGTAAAATTCTTGCTGACACAACCTGGCTGCAGAGTGGTAGTACCACCCCATAGTGCGACCAGATTGTGTCCCCCCCGCCACAGGATGTGTGTGTGTGTGTGTGTGTGTGTGTGTGTGTGTGTGTGTGTGTGTGTGTGTGTGTGTGTTCTTACCTAATTGTATCTTTACAGGAATGAGTCAAGCTCGTACTCTCCCTTGTCTTAAACCATATTTATCATACATATCCTTAAATTTGTGAATTGTTTTGGCACACACTGTTTCATTCGGTAGTGCATTCCACTGATCAATTGCTCTATTTGAGAAACTAAATTTCCTTACGTCTTTATCACCTCTCTTTTTATGCATTTTTTTTTGCAGCGTCCTCTTGCTAATGCTTCCCTATACGTTAAGTAATCATTTATGTCTATTTTCTCCTTCCCTGATATGCATTTATATAGCATAATCATGTCTCCTATTTTCCTTCTCTCCTCTCCCCTCCGTGGGCAGCCACCTTGTCGTGGTGGTGGGGCTTTCGTGCCCCTGTGATCCCACAAGCCTGCCCGTGGATGTAACGACATCTGGCAGGGTCTCCCATGCGGGTAGGGTTGTGGGTGAGAGGTCTGACTAAGTGCTGCCCGAAACGTAGGTTACCCGTATGGGTCATTGGTGCCGCCCTCCAGAGGGATCGCCTTGGTGCTGTCCTGAGTTGGTTGGTTGGGTGTCTGGGCTGGGGGGTGTTGGGGAAGGGGGTCTCTGCGCTGGTGGGAGCAAACTTTTGTAGCACGGGGTGTCCTTTTTGGGACACCCTCTGGGGACGAGGTACCCCGCTCCCATCAGACCGCGCTCAGTCCCCTCACTCCCTGGTAGGCGGTTTCCCTTGGCTCCTGGTGCCAATCCATATTCAGCACTGTATATATGGATATATTAAACAATTCTTTAACCACTCGTGTGGTCGGTGACCAGCCGCACGAGTCAGCATCAACTGGTCACTCTCTGGCCGACGACCCTGTACCCTCCGGGTCGTCTGCCATAACTGCGAATCAAGATGCCCTTTCTCTCGAGCTGTTACCTGGTATTTTTGTGAGACACAGTTATACAAAATATATAGTCCTCAAAATGGATGATGGTACTTCCTTCCGGAACCTGAACTGTTTTCAGATTCACAGTGGTCTAGTTACAGCATGTGGATTTACCCCCAAGGTCTCTTTGCAGGGCGATGGTTCTCTATTGTTAGAAGCCAGGAAAGAAGAGGAGAGTTCACGCATCCAGTCTCTAACTGTGGTCGCCGGTTATGCCTCTCGTCACTTGGTCCTAAACCAGTCCCGAGGGGTTGTGTATTCTCGAGACTTGATCTCATATTCTGATTCTTCCCTCTTAGAGGGACTGGCTCCTCAGGGTGTTGTAGCAGAACAGAGAATTATGAAGAAAGTTGATGGGGTTTTAACCTCCACGCCCACTCTAATCTTGACATTTGACTGTCTTACCTTGCCGGAGGTTATCACTGCTGCGTGGTGGAAGCTAAAGGTTAAACCTTATGTTCTCCGACCTAGAAGATGCTATTATTGTCAAAGATTTGGTCATGTCCGCCATTCTTGCAGGCGTGAAGCGTCTGGCCTTCCTGAGGTCTGTAGAAATTGTGGTGGAATTTCTCATGGTATGGATGATTGTTCTCAACCCCCTAAATGTTTGAACTGTGGAGGAGCACATGCAGCCTCCTCAAGGGATTGCAAAGTATACAAGTATGAATATGAGATTATTTCCGTCCGAACGAAGGAGAAAATTTCCTTTTCCGAGGCAAAGGCCAGGGTTAGGGAGCAGTTCATTCGCCCTGGGGTTACCTTTGCTGCTGCGTTGTCTAGCCCTAAGGCTACTCGGCAGGTGCCCCTGCCATCACACAATGCCCCATCAAATTCTCGGGGTTCTACTTCCCGGCCTTCTCGGCTGGGGCGTTCCACCAAGGGAGTGCAGCCTGGAAGCAGCTGTGCTTCTTCCGGGGAGGTGCCCCCTATCTCTGTGGGTGTCCCCTCTGTGGTGGTGCTTCCAGCATCTGGGAGTGCCTCCCCCATCCCAGTTCCTCCAGTTCCTCCTGTGACAAACACCCGTGTTGATGCTACACCTTGCTTTGACACATACAAAACTCCCAGTGTCCTTCCTGTGCAAGGTAAGCGTCGCTGTGGCTCCTCAGAGTGCTCAGAGAGCGAAGCGCTGCTACGAAAGATCTCTGCAGTGGAGCCCACTACTCCTCCTCCTCGGGATGCTCAGGGGTCAGGGCAAGTGCAGGCTGGGGATGGCGTCTCGCTGACGACCCAGCCACCGCCAGATAGTGGTGGTCCTCAGGTAGTTGATGTGCTTGCTCAGCTGCATGAGGCCTTGCCCTCTCAGGATTCCAGGACTGTGCGATGCACTACTGATTGTGCTCCTTCTCGTGGTGGCACTGCCTGTTCTATTCCGACTAGGGCAGTTTGTGGTCCACCTGCCAAACCATCTCTTGCCCCGCCAAAGAAGAAAACCATCGTCCGGCCCTCGTCTTCTTCCTCCAGGTTATCCTCAGCTGGGCGACACACTGTACATCATAATGGTGCCAGGCAGTCCCTTTCTAAGGGCAATTCTAAGCAGCAATCTAAATCTGGTTGCTTGCCGGGGGCAAGGTTGTCTCGCCCCTCAACCTGATTCTTCCTTCGCTGTGGGTACTATGGCATTCTCAGCCAGTATATTACAGTGGAATTGTTGAGGGCTGTGTGGTAATTGGGAGGAGCTGTGCACCCTCCTGGCTTATTCCCCTTTGTGCATGTCTCTCCAGGAAACTCTTGTAGGACTTGCCACTCCTCATGCACCACCTGAGTATGATGTTTTTTACTCAGCTCCAAACCAGGACCCTGTTGGAGGTGGTGCTGTTTTGGTGAGGGTTGATGTCCCTCATCTGCCAGTCCACCTCCAGTCTGACCTCCAGTGTGTTGCTGTGCAGTTTTATGCCCACCGTTGGTATACAATTTGTTCGATTTATTTACCACCCAACACAGCAGTCAGTAGGACGGAACTTGAGAACCTGCTTGGTCAGTTACCTAGGCCCTTTCTTCTCTTGGGGGACTTTAATGGTCGCCACCCTTTGTGGGGTGACTGTCTTATTAACCAACGTGGGAGTTTGTTGGCATCTTTAATGGAGGATGAGGATCTTGTCCTCTTCAATACTGGGGCATTTACCTATTTTCACCCCCAAACGGGTTCATTTACTGCAATTGACCTCTCTGTCTGCTCTCCTGATTGTCTCCTGGACTTTACCTGGGAGGTTATGGAGGATCTCCATGGAAGTGATCACTTTCCCATCCCCCTTACTGCTGCAGTATCTAGTCCCTGTTCCCGTTTACCGAGGTGGAGATTGGACAAGGCAGACTGGTCCCTTTTCTCTTCTCTGGTTTCTGTTGATGTCTCCGTTGAAGACTTTCCAAATATTGATGAGGCTGTTTCGTTCTTTACCTCCGTTCTGCATTCTGCTGCCCTTTATGCTGTTCCTAAAACCTCTGGCAGATATTGCTATCGACCAGTCCCATGGTGGAATGAGGATTGCAGTGTTGCTGTACATTAGAAGAAGTTAGCCTTCTCCCGTTATCATAGTTACAGAACAGAGCATTATCTTGTCGAGTTCAAAAGGGCGCTGGCAAAGGCTCGTCGGGTACTGAAACAAGCTAGGTGGGACTCTTGGATGGCTTATGTGTCATCTGTAAACTCAAAGACACCAGTGTCTCAGGTGTGGAAGAGGGTGCGAAAGATTTCGGGAAAATTCATTCAAGGTAGGTCCCCCGTGCTGATGTCTAATGGAGAGCCTGTTGGTGATCCTGCAGCTGTGGCCGATATTTTTGCGTCCGCCTTTGCGGCGGTCAGTCAGAGAGGTGATAGCTCACCAATATTTGTCAGACAACGGGAGATAGAAGAGGCAAGGTACTGGACTTTCGTTCAGGGAATGTGGAGTCCTACAACCTCCCTTTCTCTGGTCGTGAACTCCAATCTGCCGTTTCCCTCTGCCGTGACACCTCACCAGGGCCGGATGATATTCCCTACGCAATGCCTTGACACCTGGATGATGATGCACTGTCCTTTCTCCTCAGCCTTTATAACAGAATTTGGAGGAAATCCTCTCTTCCCACCTCTTGGCGTGAGGCCATTGTCCTGCCATTCCAGAAGCCGGGGAAGGCAGGTAACAATCACATGGAGTATCGGCCAATTGCCTTAACGTCCTGCACGTGCAAATTATTTGAGAAAATGGTCAACATGCACCTAATGTATTTCCTAGAAAGAAATGAATGTCTTTCTGTGTCAGTCTGGTTTTCGAAAATGTTGCTCAACAACAGATGCACTTGTCCGTCTTGAGGCTGCAGCGTGTGATGCTTTTGCTAGACAGCAGCATCTAGTGTACGTTTTCTTTGATCTAGAAAAGGCATATGATACTAGATGGCAGTTTGGTATCTTCTAACAACTGCATTCTTTTGGTTTACATGACAGGCTACCCCTCTTTATATTAAATTTTCTGCGTGACCATTCATTCAGAGTTAGGGTTGGTGTCACCCTGTCTTCTTGGTACCCTCAGGAGGAAGGGGTGCCTCAGGGAAATGTCCTCAGTGTGTCCCTTTTTGCAATAGCATTGAACGGTATAGTGTCCTCTATTCCAGAAGGGGTGTCAGCCTCACTGTATGTTGATTTGGCTCTATGGTATGCTGCGTCCCGAATGTCCGTGGCTGAACGTCGCATGCAGCTCGCTCTGGACAGGGTCTCTCGGTGGGCCACAGTGCATGGCTTCCATTTCTCCCCAACAAAGACGGTGACCTTGCATTTCTGCCGCTTGAGAGTTCACCCTGACCCAGATCTCCAGTTATATGGCCACAGGGTGCGATGTGTTGATGAAACAAAGTTTCTTGGACTTGTCTTCGACAGGAGATTGATGTGGGTACCTCATATCCGTTCATTACGACTCTCATGCCTCCGTGCCCTGTCTCTCTTAAGGACCCGATCTCATTTGTCTTGGGGTGCTGAAAGAACCATCCTGCTCCGACTTTACCGTGCCTTAGTTAGGAGCAAATTGGACCATGGGTGTGTGGTGTACTCCTCTGCTACTGGGGCATGGCTGCGGCCACTAAATTCTGTCCATCATGCTGGGATTCGCCTGTCAACTGGGGCTCCCAGGTCCTTGCTGATTGAAAGCCCGTTGGTTGATGCGAACGAACCACCGCTGGATCTCCGCCAGCAGTCCTTAATGGTGCAGTGTTGGCACCGCCTTCACCGTCTTCCAGCCTCGCTGAGTTGTCAGGCTGTCTCTGAGGTCACTCTTCCCCCTGTTTATGACACCCACACCCACTATCCACACCCGTTCGGTTACAGAGTGAGGGCTGCCATGGAGGAGCTGGGTGTCCAGTCCTCTCCTGTTTGTCCTGTGCGTGTTCCCCGAGTCGCCCCCTGGCTTCTTCCAGAGGTACAACCGTGTGACTACTTCCTTGAGAGGAAGGCCTCTCTTTCCTCACAGGCAGCATTGTCTTATTTTTTAGAACATGCCTCTGCTCGTGAGTTTAGCCATGGTGGGAGTCTCCCTCTTTGTGCATCTGTTTTTACTGCTGAACTTACTGCCATTTTAGTTGCGGTTGAATTGATTTTTAGCTTTCCTCCAGCTACTTTTACCATTTTTAGTGATTCGGCCAGTGTTCTACAAGCTTTGTCACATGGCTTTCCATCACATCCCTTAGTCCTGTCTGTCTTGGAGTGGCTCTACTTATTAGGTAGGCGAGGATACTCTGTACAAATGTGTTGGGTCCCTGCACCTGTGGAAGTTGTGGGTAATGAGCGTGCTGACTCTTTGGTGAGAGCTGCTGCCTCTTGCCCTTCCTCTCCTCAATGCCGTGTCCCATCCGAGGATTTATGTGGAGCCACTGTGGATGCTGTCCATCTCTGCTGGCAGCAGAGGTGGGATGCAGCGGGGGCGAACAAACTCCACAGCATTCGTAGGAACCTGGGTGATGGGGGGTATGTGGGACTGTCCCGACAGTGGGAAACAGCTTTGGCTCGTCTCCGAATCGGCCATACTAGGCTGACTCATGTTTTTTTAATGTACTGGGCGGCCCCCCCCTATTGCGATGACCGTGCGGCATCTCCTTGTCGAATGCCCCAGTCTTGGGGACCTTCGTCGGCAGTACCTATCTGGGTGCCAAGCTGCCGATGGGTCATACCTTCTTTCTTTGGTTCTTGGGGAAGAGGCTTGTTCTATGGGGGGAGGCACCTTCTCCTTTGTGTTGAGTTCTGGCCTTCTTCACAAGCTGTAGGGGTTTTCGATAATTTAGTTTGTATTTTAATGATAGTGTTCTAATTTTAACCCATATCTTTCCACCATATTTTTAAACTTTGGTTTGTTTTATTCTTTTATATTGTTAAATTGTTTTATGCATTTTTTATCTCGGCTTTTTACCTTTTTTTTTTTTTTTTAAATAAATTTTTACTTTCTTTTAATTTTATGTTCGGTGCCATATGACCTCTGCTGTTGCGCCGCCTTGTCACATTTTCTTTCATTCATTCATTCATTCATCCTCTCCTCTAGTGTTGGTAGATTCAGTTTATTTAGTCTTTCTTCGCAGCTTAGACCCCTTAAGCTTTGTACCCATCTTGTAGCGGCCCTCTGAACTTTTTCAATCTTGTCTATGTATTTTTTTGAGATGAGGACTCCAGACTACTGATGCATAGTCCAGGGTTGGTCTGATGAATGATGTTATTATCTTTCATAACATGTCTTCATTTATGTATGTAAACGCAATTCTCATATTGGCAAGCAGTATATACATGTTCCGTACGTTCTCACTGATGTGGTCAGCCGGAGATAGTCTGTTATTGACAATCACACCTAGGTCCTTCTCTCTTTCTGATGTGTGTAGGGTTTTATTTCCTAATGTATAATCCCAATCAGGTCTTTTTCCACTTTTACCAAACTTGATTACATGAGACTTGTCCATATTGAATTCCATTTGTCATGTATTACTCCATTCATGAGGTTTGTTTAATTCTTCATGTAGCTCTTTACAAGAGTCTGTGTTAGTAATTTTCCTTTGTATTTTTTCATCATCTGCAATCATATTTAGATAGCTTTCATTTCCAGTGTTACTGTCTATATCATTTAAATACACTAAAAACATGATTGGTGCCAGCACTGAGCCCTGTGGTACTCCACTAGTCACTTCTTTCCATGATGAGTAATTTCCCCTTAGTACTGTTTTCATTTTTATTTTCACGAGAAAATCTTGCATCCAACAATACAGTTTGCCTCGAATTCCTCCTTGATGGTACAGTTTCCATAAATGTCTTTGGTGTGGTACTGTGTCAAATGCTTCCTTGAAATCTAAAAAAGATACTGTCCACCCATCCTTCTCTTTCCTGTAATGTGTCTGTTAATCTGTCATAGTGGCTCAAAAGATTTGTAACACATGATTTTCCATTTCTGAAACCAAACTGTCTTTCTGTTATCATACTGTGTTCTTCTAGGTGATTTACCCAAGCTTTTCTTATAAGCTTTTCTAATACCTTGCTTACAACACTGGTTAGTGATACTGGTCGGTAGTTAAGTGGATTTTGTCTATTCCCTTTCTTGAATAAGGGAACAATGTTTGATTTCTTCCAAATATCAGGTAGTTTACCTTGACTCAAGGATTTTTTGAAAATTAAAAATAATGGTTTACTTAACTCCTTTGCACATTCATGTAGCACCCAACATGAAATTTCATCAGGACCATTTGTTTTTCCTTTGTCTAATTTACTTAGCTCCTCCTGTATTTCTTTTTCTGATGTTTGTATATCTGGTAGTATGTGTGGGCATGCATGTTCCAGATAATCCCTCTCAAATTTTTTTTTCTTCTGTAAAAACTGATTGGAAATTCTTATTTAGTGCTTCACAAATATCCTTCTCTTGTGTATAGGTGATTCCATCGTCCGTAATGGATTGTATTTTATCTTTTACTTTGGTTTTGCTTCTGATGTAGCTGTAAAATAGCTTCGGTTGATCACTACTTTTATTTATGAAGTCCTCCTCAAACTGTTTTTTGGGCTTCCCTCCTTATTCTTGTATAATCGTTTCTTGTCTGTTTATAATTATTATATGCCCTTTCACTATTGTGTCTTCTGTATCTATTCCACAATAAATCTCTTTTTTCCTTTGATTTTTTACATTCTGTATTGAACCATTTTTTTTTTTCTTTTCTGCTTCTTTTTGCTGTGGGATGTACTTCTGGACTCCTATTTCATAGTTTTCACAGAATTTTTCATATATAGCATTTAAATCTTGTCCTCTAAGCTCCTCTTCCCATGCAATTTCTATGAAGTACTTCTTTAGGTCATGATACTTTCCCTTTTTATAGTTTAGGCTCTTTTTGTAACTTTCATTGCTGTTATCTATGTTATATGCAATCCTGAAATTGCAATTTAGTACTGCATGGTCGCTTTTGCCGAATGGACGGTGATATATTAAATCGTCAACATCGTTTTCTTGCCTAGGAAATATGAGATCTAGCATTGAGGGCACATCGAGTCCTCTTTTTCTGGTGCTTTCCCTTACATGTTGTGTTAGGAAAAACTCTTGCACAAGATCCAGGAGGTTTTGGTCCCAACAGCTTTCTTTGCTTATTATATCTAGAGTATTCCAATTTATATTTGTATTAAAATCTCCAGTTGGTATATTTCCTTTTTATTTCTCTTCCATTTTATGTAGTAATGCTCTTAAACTGTGAATTGTACTTTCCGCCAGGTCCTCATATTCGTCTCTTTCCCATGTGTTTGATCTGGGTGGCATGTACTTAACCCGTCACGTCCCGAGGTTTTCCGCACCTCCGACATCCCCCAGTCCCGAGGTATTTTCGATTTTTTTTTTTTTGGCTAAAACCTTCGCTTTTGGTGAGAAACATCGAAAATTCATAGAGAAATCGCTCACCTGAGGTTTAAAGTGCCCAATCCAGGTAGGAGTTCCTCCTTACCTTAGTGGGTTTTCTAACATGCTGGCACCAAAGAAAACGAGTTCTATGGGAGGGTAACTATTTTATCCACTCATAAATGGTATTTATTTATTTACTTGGTACGAATGTATATGTAGTATGACAGTATATTGGTTTTCAAGCAGTAATAAAGGCATTATAAGCATTGTTTCACTCACTAACTAATCACCATACCTGACCTATTTTTGCCACACTACCTGATCATTATTTCTGGCTGTTTCTTCTTCTAATGCTATGTAAACATTGTCCTCCACATTGTCATCGATTGGGGAATCACTCTGGCCCTGAATAACTTTACTAGCCAGGTCACTGGTAACAGGTCCTTTGCCAAGACAATGGCGTGAGGGGGGGAGGGGGGAGGTTATGCAGTGTAAGGCATTGTCCCTGCTTGGTATCTTGTACAGGAGTAGAGGAAGGTGTCCCGTGTATACATACGAAAAATCACGTGCGAAAATTGAAAATTGTGCAAATTAGGTACCTTGCAATTGCACGACGTACTGGTACGTCGCCGGGACTGGCAAATGCAAATCGTGGTGACGTACCCATACGTCGTCGGGACGGGGCGGGTTAACGTAGGCAAGACCATTGGAGATACTAAATACAGCTTAGATAACAAAGAAATTAGCAAATCGGAATGCGAGAGAGATCTAGGAGTTATGATTAGTAACGACCTTAAACCAAGGCAACAGTGTATTAATGCGAGAAATAAAGCAAATAGGGTCCTAGGATTTCTTTCGAGAAGCGTGAGCAATAGATCATCTAAAGTAATACTGAAACTTTATCTAGCATTAGTAAGGCCACATTTAGACTACGCCGTATAATTTTGGTGTCCTTACTATAGAATGGATATTAATTCGTTAGAAAGTGTACAGAGAAGAATGACAAAAATGATACATGACGTCCGGAACCTGTCATATGAAGACAGACTGAAAAGACTAAGTCTGCATTCGCTAGAGAGGCGTAGAGTAAGGGAAGACTTAATTGAAGTGTTTAAGTGGATGAAGGGTATAAATAAGGGAGATATCAGCAAGGTATTTAAAGTGAGCATACAGGATAGAACTAGAAATAATGGTTTCAAACTAAAAAAATTCCGTTTCAGTAAGGTTATAGGTAAAAATTGGTTTGGTAATAGAGTAGTAGACGAATGGAATAAGCTACCTAGTAAAGTAGTTGCTGCCTCTTCCATTGAGAGTTTCAAGCATAGGCTAGATAAGCATATGACTAATAAGGGGTGGATATAGAAACAAGAAAATCTTATACTCAATACTAATTCATAATTTTTCCTTTTCAGGTTACACTGTGATAATCTCTATTCTCCTTTCACACTTTCCTGTAAAATGTCCACGCCAGTTTTTCTATACAGCGTGGAGTTCTTCCTGACTTTTTCCTGCCAGCTTCAGCTGGAGGGTTTGGAGGGCGGGGGAGAGCCTCCTTCTTTGCTATCCTTATCTCATTCTAGTAGTTCAGTTACTCTTCTAGGAGCTGCCTAGCATGGGCCAACCGGCCTACTGCAGTTATCCTCTCTTCTTATGTTCTTATGTACTTTCCCTTCAGATGTATTTTTCTCTACTGCAGTCAATTCTACTTGTGAGGATATATCTAATTCTATTTCATTGACTTTTAGATTTTTTTTGGTAAATATTATAATTCCTCCTCCTTTTTTTAAGTTTCTATCTCTTCTCCCTATATTATATTCCTCTAAGTTTAGGATGTCATTCGATATCCTTGGTGTTAATTTTGTTTTAGTTAGGCATATTATATGTGGTTCATTTTCTCTGACAGTCATTCATCTCTAATAATTTAGATATCATTCCATCCACATTTGAGTACATCAACTTAATCATCTTGTTTATATACTTATCATGATTTGGTTCTACTACCTTCCTCCTTTTTATTCCCTCCTGTTTACATACCACTTTCGTACCTGCAATCCAATTACTTTGTAAAAAAAATGTATTCTTCTCCTCCTCTGATCTTCCCTCATTTTTTGTTTTTGCTTCCTCCCTCTTCTCTTTCAGTATTTCCAGTTCCTCTTGTGTCAGGCATCTTTTTATCCATACATTTTTGAACTCCTCTTTTTCCATAAGGTTCTTTGCATTTTTTTAAGTATCTCCTCCACAGTGTTTACACTCTGGAAGGTTACCTTTAGGGGTCTTGACTTGCTTTTCTCGTATTTCCCTAACCTTTTGTGTTCCTCTATGTCTTTACTACAGATTTCCTCTGATACTTCTTTCAATATGCCCATTACATTTGCCATCTCCTTTTTGTCTCTTGAGATCTTGTTTTTTACTTCTTCCTCTTCTATACCAGTGATTACTATAGATTTGTTAATATCTACTGAATCTCTGACTAACTTAGGATTGTTTTGGATTATTAATTTCACTTCCTTCTTAATGCTTTTTTCTTCCACCCTTGTTTCCAAGGCTTTCTTTACTTTCACCATTGCAGCATAAGTGGTTTCCACATCATTTTTGTAGCTTTGCACAGCTTCATTCACCTGTGTTATCTTCTCCTCAGTATCACTGCTCTCTTCTATCAGACTGCTTACTTGCCTAATTGGCTCTGTATCATTTCTGAACTCTTCCATAATACTCTCGTGGTTGACTACTGTACTTGCCATTTCACTAATGTTCCTCCTAAGTGTACCCACTTCAACTGTTAACTCATTATGGTTATTTCTTTCTTGTTGACTTCCTATCCTAATTTTTCTATTTCTTCCTCTTGCAAGTGCATCTGTTTCTTAATTTCATTAATCTCATTCTGAAGAGCCGTCTCCAACCTATGTACTTTTTCAGCCAGTTTGTTGTGAGTCTCCATTTCAACAGTTCTTGGTAGAAATCATCCTGCTTTCTACCTTTATCCCTTTTCTTTTCCAAATTTGCTTTACTAAAGTATGTGGTCATTTTGCAGTACTAAAAGCACATATAGTACTTACATTCCCTGGGACAGATTGTAGACTAAACAACGATCAGCTGATTGTGCACATTCCTGCGCTGCTTGTTTACTTATCTGTTTGACGAAGTCTTACTTAAAACTTTTATATATATATATATATATATTAGAACACCATTTAGTCTAACCTTGTACTGAGCTTGACTCATATAAAGATACTTATTTAGGTAATGCCACTGGCCAAGTTGGCCAGATATACAGCGCTGTTGACGTGTGTCTGCTCGCTCTCAGTGCCTCAGTGTGTGTGTGTGTGTGTGTGTGTGTTCTGGAACGTGAGGATACTGCAAGTAGACATGAAGGTATGTGGTGACAGTATAGTGAAGGGTGCCGTCGAAAAAGAGGGGCCTTAACCCTTCGATGGCCATGCCTCCAGAAATTTACTGGCCCCTCTTGGCTGGCACTGGAACCATTTTTTCATGTTTGATTTTTTTTTTTTTCTTTAACCCGCCCAATCCCGGCATAGTTTTCACCATTAACCCCCCCCCAATCCTGACAGATTTTAGAAAAATTTCTTTTTGGCTAAAACCTCCTCTTTTTAATGAGAAACATCGAAAATTCAGAGAGAAAGTGCCCAGTTGAGTTTAGAAATACCAATTACACGTAACAGTACCCCTCACCTTGGTCCTGTGTTCTCTCAGGCCAGGCTCCAGAGAAAACGTCTTCTTGGGAGGGGTAAATATTTCAAACCACTCATTCTATGTAAATATTTATTGGGTACGAATTTATATGTAGTACAAGAGTATACTGCATTTCACACAATAATATAGGCGATATAAGCATTGTTGACTCACCAAAAACATCAACATATGGCACCTTCCTTTATGATGTTACCACCTCATCACTTCTGCTTGTTTCTTCCTCTGGCTTCTTTTTTTCTTTGTCCTCCACCTCGGGAATCACTTTCACCTTGCATTTCGTCATTGGAGAGACCGTGGTGCGACATTTATTTACTGGCCAGGTCACTGCCAACAGGTGAGTTGCCGAGAAAATGGCGTGCGGGGGTGGGAGGTGGAGCCAGGCATTATCCTTGCCTGGTGTTGGGTGGGGGAAGGTATCCCACATATGTCTACCAAAAATCACCCGTGAAGCTTGAAAAATGTGCAAATGACGGACCTCGCAATTGCAAATATATGGATATGTTGTCGGGTGTCACCGTGGCAATATATCCATACGTTGTCGGGACGCCTCGGGTTAACAACTTAGAATCTTCTGGAGCACCTGGCAATGTAGTTTCTAGCTTCCTAAATCTAGCCGGTCTTTCGCAATGAAGCTGAGAAATTGTAACAAAATGAGTGCTTATACTTTGGTGAAAACTTAGCAGAGGAACAAGAAAACATCACACTAAGAAATATCCATATTATCATTCCTCCCCATAAAATTCAGTGTTGCTGAAATGATTTGAAATTACTAGATATATTTTATAAGAACATAATCAGTACATAATACGGAAAGTTTTTTTTTTTTTTTTTAATGAATTTTCCCCCTATTTTTTAGTTTATTCTTTATGGCAGTATCGAGTTATTTTTGGAGTTTTGGTGGTGTAGTGTGTATCAAAAGAGGGGCGAGAGATGCTATTTTTAGGCCATATCCAGATACAGGTGCTCTGTTGTGTATATAGGCTGAATTGCAGTGCCTTAACCCACCATGTCCTGTTGACATACATATGTGCCCGAACGTTTTGTCACTGTGACTCATTGAAATTTATATACATGCTGCACTTGCAAGGTCTGTCATTTGCACATTTTTCAAATTTTCTGCATGCTTTCTGGTACATATGTGAGGGACACATTCCTTTACCTGAGGCCAGGCGGGAACAATGCCTTACCCTATGTGACCTCCCCCCCCCCACTTGCCATTGTCTCAGCAACTCACCTGTTACCAGTGAACTGCCCAGTAAAGACATGTCGCGTCACGGTACGAAATTCAAGGCGAGAGTGATTCCCCAGTCATTGACAATGTGGAGGATAAAGTTTATGTGGCATTAGAAGAAGAAACATGCAGAAGTGACGGGCAGGTAATGTCGCAAAAGAGGGTGCGGTATGTTGATGTGTTTGGTGAGTGAAACAACGCTGACATCGCGTATATTACTGTGGGAAAACCAATATACTCTTGTACTACATATAAATTCGTACTAAATAAATAAATATATACCTATTCTGAGTGACGTTTGGAGTATTCCCTCCCTCTCAAAAACGTATTCTCTGGAGCCTGGCTCGAGTGAACATAGTACCAGGTAAGGGTAGGGTCACCGATATCGGGCATTTCTAAGCCAAATATTTTTTTATGTGAGGTAGAAGGAACCTAAGGCTAAGACTGCAAAACAGTTCCTTCCAAGAAAAATACAAAAACAATACAAAAGAGAGCCAAATTCAAGTTCTATTCATTTCGAGATCCCTGGACACACTAAGTTTGAAAGACTGGAGATCATAGGAAGAAGGAAATACAGACAGAGGGAGACAGTTCCAGAGCTGACCTGTTGCATAAGTGAAGGACTGAGAATAATGGTTAACTCTTGCATTAGAGAGTTGGACAGAAAAGGGATGAAAGATGGTTGCTAGGCAGGTGCTATGCACCAGTCGTAGACGGGGAGGGATGCAAGGAGACAGTTCAGAGGAGCAGTGACCAATGCAGAGGCAACAGAAAAGAGATAACGAGACAACAGTGTGGCAAAGAGACAGAGGTTGAAGGAAGCCAGTAAGAGGAGGAGAGTTAATGAGACAAAAAGCCTTTGGCTCCACCCTGTTGAGAAGAGCTGTATGTGGGGAGCCTCCCCACACATGAGAGTTGTACTCTAAATAGGGGTGAATAAAACCCGTGTTTAAAGTTAACAACTGTGCAGGGGTAAAGAAGGTAAGGAGTCAGCTTAGCACACCCAATCTCTTGGAAGCAGATTTTACAAGAGATGCAATATGATCTTTCCAAGATAAGTCCCAAGTGAATGAAACCCCAAGCATGTTCAAGGATGATGCAGGATTGAGCTGGATATTATTAAACATTATTGGGTACTCCTATGGAAGATTTTCATGGGCTGATAGGGGTAAAAACTGAGTCTTTGATGCATTAAAAACAAGAATATTTTTATCCCAGTCAAAGATATGAGCCAAGTCAAACATTAGGTGTGCCATAGCATCATCCCTTGTTTCTTGAAGTAACTGTTGAGATGGACGTTGCAGAAACCAAATGGAAAGGTGAAGGGTGGAATCATCAGCGTATGAGTGGATAGGGTTAAATGTACATCTTAGAAGATCAATGATGAATAAAAGAAAGAGTTGGTGATATGACAGACCCCTGAGGAACACCACTGTTGATAGATCTAGGAGAAGAACGGTGGCCGTCTACAACAGCAGCTATAGAACGACCAGAAAGGAAGTTATAGAATTAATAGACACTGGCACAGATACAAGGATAGAAATAAAGATTTATGCCAGACTCGATCGAAAGCCTTTGAGATGTCAAGTGCAATGGCAAAACTTTCGCCAAAGTCCCGAAAGAAGGATGACCAGGCGTCTGAAAGGTAGGTGAGAAGATTGCCCGTAGAGCATCCCTGACAGAATCCATACTGATAATCAGAAAGAAGGTTGTGATGGGAAAAATGCTTTATAATATTTCTTTCAAGATTAGACCCGAAAACTTTTGAGACACTGGATGTTAAAGCAATTTACCGATAGTTAGAGGGTTGGGAATGGTCACCCTTCTTTGGGATGGCTGAATGTGAGCAAACTTCCAGCAAGAAGGAAAGGTGCACATTGAAAGACAAAGGCAAAAGAGTTTACCTAGGCAGGGTATAAGCTCAGAAGCACAGTTCTTGAGGACAACAGGAGTGACTCCATCAGGCCCATATGCCTTGTTAGTATTGAGACCAGTGATGGCAAAAATACATCAGCTGAAGAAATTTTAATGTCAGCCATGAGGAAGTCAGAGGGGGGAAGTGATGGAGGAACAGCACAGGAATCATCTAAGGTGGAATTGAAGGAGAAAGTCTGAGCAAAGGGATCTGCTTTATCGGTAGAAGAAATAGCTACAGAGCCATCATAGTAGAAAAGAGGAGGGAAGGATGATGTGGTAATGTTGTTGGAAAGGTTTTTGGCAAGGTGGCAGGAGGAGCGGGAAGAATTCGAGTTGGAGAGTTGAGAGCATTCAGTATGGATGAAAATATTTTTAACAGATTGAAGAACAGACTTAGCATGATTCCAGGCAGAAACATAATAAAGATATGATTCATGGGTGGGTTGGCTCTGGTACCTTGTATAGGCCCTCTCCGTGTTGCGGACAGCATTAGAACAAGCTTGATTAAACTTTCTTGCATTAGTCAATGGATATGAGAAAGGAATGTATGCTTCCATGCCCGAGAGAATAACTTCCATAATGCGCAAGACACACTCAGTTGGCTGCTGGCAATGGAAGCAATAATCATTCCAGAGAAAACCAAATAAGTACTGCCTGAGGGTCTCCCAATCCACAGCTCCAAAGTGCCACAGACAACATTTCTTTGGTGGGTCCACAGGCCATACCGGAGTGATAAAATAGGTTAAGGTAATACGGTTATGATGGGAGGAGCCCAACGGAGAGAAAAGATTAACAGTGTAAGCAGAAGGATTAGTTGTAAGGAAGAGATCAAGTATGCTGGAGCTCTCTCCAAGGCGGTCAGGTCGTCAAGGATAGAGAACATGTAGGTCCTAGGCTTGTTCACCTGGTGGATCAGTGAAAGGAAAGGAGAGCCAAAGGTTGTGAACATTGATAACTCCTAGAAGTGAGATTACAGAGAAAGGAGAAATGGATAGAATGTGTTCCATCATAGAAGTAAGAGTGTCGAAGATTTTTTTATATTAGAATTAGGAAATAAGTAAACAATGCAGATCTATTTAGTCAGAGAATGACAGGAGAGCCGAAGCCAGAAAGTAGAGAATTCAGAAGAATCAAGTTCAGAAACACGAGAGCAAGATAAGACGTTGCATACATATACACAACAGCCACCTTTGGCTTTGAACTGAATATAGAGAAAGTAGGAGGATACAGAAAAGGGTTTGCTGTCAGTTGCCTCAGACAGCTGAGTCTCTGTTAAGAAAAGTAGGTGAGGTTTAGGGAAGGAGAGGTGGTGTTCAACAGAGAGAAAGTTAGAGGAACAGCCGCAAGTGTTACAGAAATGAAGAAGAAGTGAGTCAGACAGTGGTTCCAGGCATGTTGAGTTATCATCAGGAGAGGGGCGGATGGTGGAGGCATTTATGGACCCCGCCTCGGGGACTCCAAAGCATAATTATAATACGCTTTCTGAACACTTTCTCTCTGAATTTTCGATGTTTCTAATAAAAGCGGAAGTTTTAGGGGAAAAAAATGAAAATCTGCCGGGATTGGGGGAGGGCATTGGTAAAAAATCTGCCGGGACGTGGCGGGTTAAATGCAATATGGTCTGTATTAGCACCTTGCATGAGGGGATTAGCATGAAAGAAGAAGGTTTAACATCAATCTATTCATCACAAGAACACCTCAAACGTTGCTGAAATGGTTGTACAAAACCAGATATATTTAAAATAAACAAATTCAGAACACATTATGCTTATAAATAAAAGTATCATAATGGGGGACTTTCAGAATGCTGAGTCATTCCAAACTCTGTCCTACAGTAGTCTTTTGCTGGTTGCCCTGCTTGTAATAGCCGTGGGTTATTTATACTCCAGTGTCTAACTGTGAGTTATACTGTGGTATTGGCATATGCCATTGAAATTACTAATATATTACTCAGAAAAATCGTAAGTTAGAATGGTCTCCTTTATTTTCATAATTTTAGAATTTATGAGTGTAGACTCAAGACCGAAGTGTCAGGCTGTCACAACTACACCTTGCATAAATTATATTTGAATTGCTGGACACTGTAGCTGATCTCTTGTATATATTAACCCGGCGCATCCCGACCACTTTTCCACCACTGACTCCTCCCAATCCCGACCATTTTTGGATTTTTTTTTTTTTTGGCTCAAACCTCCACTTTTGGTGAGAAACATCGAAATTTCATAGAGAAATCGCTCACCTGGGGTTTAAAATACTCGAACCAGGTAGCAGTACCTCCTAACCTTACTGGGTTTTCTAACAGTCTGGCACCAAAGAAAACGAGTTCTATGGGAGAGTAACTATTTCACACCACTCATAAATGGTATTTATTTATTTACTTGGTACGAATTTATATGTAGTACGAGAGTATATTGGTTTTCAAACAGTAATATAGGCATTATAAGCATTGTTTCACTCACTAACTCATCACCATACCTTACCTTTTTTTGCCACATTACCTGATCATCATTTCTGACTGTTTCTTCCTCTAATGCTATGTAAAGTTTGTCCTCCACATTGTCATCGATTGGGGAATCACTCTGGCCCCGAATTTCGTACCATGGCATGACATGGCTTTACTGGCCAGGTCACTGATAACAGGTGAATTGCTGAGACAATGGCGTGCAGGGGGGGGGAAGGTCATGCCGGGTAAGGCATTGTCCCTGCCTGGCATCTTGTAAAGGAAGGTGTCCCGTGTATACGTACCAAAAATCACTCGCGAAAATCGAAAATTGTGCAAATTAGTGACCTTGCAATTGATTCGTGCTTATGTACATCGATGGGATTGGCAGTGACAAAACGTGTGGACGTTAATTCACTTCGACGGGATGCCACGGGTTAAGACGTGCCTATAATACATTATTAACATAAACTTTCGTACTGACAGTCCTTGTATTATATGAAATTAAACATTTTTTATATTCAAGCATTTAACACATCGCCTTGAGACTTGCGCATTCGCATAAAAGGACAGTCCTGAATAGGAGAACAGCCCATGCTTGTTTATCATGGACCAGTGCTTGTTACATCTGTCCTGTGTTAATGTTTGAGAATGAACTATACTGAATTAAAGGGATTAAGTGCGACAACTCAAATTCAAAGGCTGCCAAATCAAATCAGGGACTGCTTATCAGCCTCCATTATTATCAGTATCTTATCCTAGTAACATCAAGAGAGAGAGAGAGATTTTTCAATTAGTTGATGTACACTGGCGGTCTAAAGTTGTGTCCTGGTCCCGTGGCACAATGAATCAGAACCAGCTGACGTTTGAATAATGGTGCTTCATGAGGAGAGAGGTGCGAGGTGCTGGGGTGGCAGGAGAGGTAGGGTTAAAAGGGGGATTTAGTGTTCTGATCCTTGGTAACATAAGTAACCAATATTACCTGAAAGTGACTTTAACTCACTGATAAGATTTGGTTCCCGTTTAGAAGGATTACAAATGTTACACTGATATGCTGATTACAAGTATGGCAAAGGTGAGGTAGTGGCCATAATTATATAGTAGAATACAGTAATCTTCCCAATATCCGATGTAACACAGCCAAAGGCACGTCCGGAAGTGCTTTTGTCCGGATACTGGGCCCCTGCCTCTTCGACTGGTAAGCTACTTATGGACCCTAACCCAGCCTAATTTTGAAAGCCACCTAAATAACTCCCTACCGGACATGCATAGCACCTATTTAAGACCCTAGTCACACAAATAAGGGACATAAAGCATGAAATAAATGAAAAGGAACCAGAGAATGAGAAATTAGAAGTGAGTATGGAAAATATTTAGCAGTGTACAGGGTACTTACAACACATCCATGGCTGCCTCCGCTAAGGTTCTGGCAGTGGTGAAAATGCACTTGAAGCTCGTACAGTAATACAGTGTTGTGCTGTACTTAATTCTTTGCACTGTGAGTTATAATTGTTTAACACTCCACATTCTGTTCTTAATTGCACCATGCCAGTTTCAACCGCCAGTTTCAACCACCAGTTTGCACTCCACACTTAATCCTTTGTGCTCTAAATTCTAATTTCTTAACACTGCACAACACTGTAAATTCCTATGTGATCTAGTGGTGAGGCATTTCAGTTTATTCACTGTTTATTCACAAAAATGAGCAAGTGCGGCATCCATTGCGATGAGCATCTACTCACGATGGTAGTCGGAAATTGGGAAGGGGAGGAACAGCAGGGGGCCGGCGGCTGTGCTTTAACACAGCTGTTCGGCGCCGTGCACCAAGTTCAAATTACGGGTGGGAAAAAATTCAGATTTTGGGGGACATTTTTCGTTTTTGGCCATATTTGGGTTCTGAAGGCCCAGGCCCTAAATGTTCGGGTAGTGAGGTGCCTGTTGGTGAGCATCAGGATAATAAAGGGATTACTGTAGTGGACTTCGCCCTCTGCTGTTCAGTAGGGGTGAAAACGTTTCCAACGGACTGCATGAAATGATGAGGTTAGCCTTATCACATACCTAGTCCAGACTACCACATTCTACGATCAGAGTAAGTTTTTTTTACTTCCTCCATGGACCTCCTTCTGGGGTCTAGTAACATATCTGATCGAAAATACAAGAACTAACTGTTAAATTATAGTCCAGTGGCAGTGGAAGGTGTCCCACTATTTTCTATCACGATTGACCTTGCTGCAGAATTATCATGTTCACAGCCCTAACAATGTTATTTGTAGATCATGTTTATAAAACAACATTCTCCCTTTCCATACACTGCTTTATCCATTGTATGACAATATATTTTAGTTTTGTATGTTTAATCGATTTAGCCCATTGAGGCAGGGTCGCAGTAAAAAACAAAAGAATTAAAAGAGCGATAAAAAAATCGGGTCACAAATGCATCAACTTAACACTCTCAATGTCGTTTATGGCGTCCAGGCCCTGTGCACATTCCACGGGAAAACTGCTCCATATGCACAGACTTTGGGTCAGTCATATATATATATATATATATATATATATATATATATATATATATATATATATATATATATATATATATATATATATGTGGTAGGTGGGGGCGTTCACCATCAACTCACTCGATGTAGTGCTGCTGTCTGGTGTCTGCCCTTTCCTCTCCACCATCCTTCTTTCCTTCCATCCTCTTCTATCTTTCTTTCCTTCATTCTTTCCTCATCCTTCTGCCTACGGGTAACTTTACACTCAGTCTTCTGTCTTTCTTTCCCTCATTCTTTCCTCTTCCTTCTGCCTGTGGGTGACTCTACACTGAGTGACATGCCAAATGGTTTCCTGTACACCAGGAAACCATTTACTACGCTGGGTGGTAACCATATAGCTAAATTTTGGCACAAGGTGGTTTAGTGGGTAATTTTTGAGCTTCAATCGGATTGACCCGGTGAAAGAGGTATATCCAACGGGTGATTGGGGTTGATTGTTCATATAATGCCACTCAGGCATGAGTGAGGCTGGTCACTCTCATCTTAAATGTCGGGACCAACTGCCTAGCCCAGGGCTCCTACGCTCCTCATGGGACAATGTAGGATTGGATGATGGATGGATGGATCGATATATATATATATATATATATATATATATATATATATATATATATATATATATATATATATATATATATATATACTGTATAAATATAGATAGATAGATAGATAAATAAATAAATATATCTGTCTGTCTGTCTATCCGTCTGTTTATCTGTTTATTTGTATGTCTATCTGTCTGTCTATATGACTTTCTATATGACAGTCTATCTATCTATTTATCTGTCTATCTATCTATCTATCTATCTATCTATCTGTATATGTATGTACGGTATATCTGTTTTATATATATATATATATATATATATGTGTGTGTGTGTGTATACAATATACAGTATATATAGTAGACAGAGAGAGAGAGAGAGAGAGAGAGAGAGAGAGAGAGAAGAAAGAGAGAGATTAGACAGATAGATAGATAGATTTATGTAGATAGATATATCTCTGAAACTAAGCATGGAAACTTATTATAGACGACAAGCAAGTGGCAATAACGGAAGCAAAGATCCCAGTTATCTATAATATAATTTCCTAATAATTATCATCCTGTCCGTCCTTCCCAGTGTCTGCTTCTTCTATTTCATCCACTCCCTCTCTGTCCATACCAGAGGTCTCCCTCTCCATGCGGCTCAAGTCAAGGCTAAAGTTAGCCTTGCTTAACCCTATTCGGTGCAACCCGTATCATTTTTGATACGCCCTAACTAATTTTTACCAATAAACTCTAGTTTGTAAGCAATGCATGGTCTCACGATTGTTTTCTTATTAAATCACTGGAAACACAACAAATGGTGATTCTGAGCGAAAAAAAACCGGGTTGAAACGAGCGTTTTCTCTAAAATTAACGATTTCTCCCCGTGGAGAGCGCTAAACAAAAAGAAAACGCTCGAAGATGAGTGAAATATCTGGGACTTTAGCCTACGCAAGCCTAACGGGCATCAACACAGCTTCCAGACGTACGATACGTTTCCTATTTTCATTAAAACTACTTTATTTTCTATGTATTATTCATTGTTCATACTTTATGACTCGTCATACATAGTGAAATGGTTATTTCATTCACTAATTTTATTATCTCTGTATTATTCATTGGTTTTTCTCTATGCTCCTCATACCCAATGAAATGGTTGTTCGCACCTACGGCCATATTCCTAGACCTTCGCAAATGCGATGACCACGATGTAAATACTACCGTGGTGATGGTTATCGTCATCGTAGCTGGTGGCATTCCTAGTGGTGGTAGTGGGGGAGAGGTAAAGCGAGGTACCAACATATGAGAAGACGAGATGACAGAAGCTAATGATACTTAAAATACCGCATTAGTTCAGTTATCTTCATGTTTTATACTTAACACAATAGGTTATTCTTCATTATTTCGCTCCTATTAAAGCGAAAATCCTAATTATTTTTCTAAAAAAATTACTAAAATAATTGTCACCAATGGCAAGCCTGTCTTTGTACGCCAAGAAAGCATCAGAGTTACCAATGAAAATACATACAGTTCAGTTTTCTGCATACCCTTACTACATTTCTCTTTCATCTACTGATTGTCAACTAAGTGCACCTTACTGAAGACATATAGTACATTTTGTATGCGATAATTAATTTATTTCATTACCATATTCTGGGTGTTATAAAGAGGGTCAATTTGTAGCACTGCTACATGTAAACAAAACAGCATGGTCGCTTGCACACGTGTGGAGCACCCAGGAGAGTAGCCTACCCAGCCAGTCACACACTACGAAGGACAGTCTAGTCTCCAGAAGATGGAAGGGAAGGAACGAGCTCTACCCCTTAACGAAAGCCAACGTGTTGTCTTGCTGAACATGATCAAGGAGCGTGATGGGATAATTAATAACAAATCGACTGCCCCAGGAATTACAGAGCAGAAAAAGAGTGCTTGGGAAGACATTTCAAAAAATTTCAATTCTCAGTACCCAGACCAGGAGCCGAGGTCCAGCAAGCAACTTAAGAGAAGCTACGACCATGTGAAGAGAGAGTAAAATTTGATAGAGTATGCAATCTTATTAGTTCTGTGAAATATCTTGATAATTTTTAAGATGCACACATGTTTGAGTTTTTCAGACAAAACTTTATTTCTATTACCTAGGTTACTGTTTTTCATGTGAATCATGAGATCTTAACTTCTTGTGTTGTGGAATATCATAACCTAACTGCAGAAGGTTAGATATATTTTACAATAACGAAATATCTAGCATGATCACATACATCATGCTGAAATTGATATAACTTGAGCATGTGTTAAACTAAAAAAATACTCATAATTTGTGGCAGCAGAGCACACCCTCTCACTTCAAGATTGCAAGGAACAATGCAAGTTCTAGTGTTGCATGATTATGAAGAAGTGAAAAATCAACCAATCTTTATTTATCTTATTTATCTATAGTGCTATTGGTGAACTGTACAGTATATAATTATAACATCATATATAAATGCATTAAGGGGTTACTTTTCACAATATATGTTGCTTTTCTGCCATATGATTATGGAGGTGGTGAACCCATCAACTTTTTTTTATTTTTTTCTGCTCATATTGACCAGTCCTCTTTTTGCAGTTATTCAAGCAAACCACATACTCACTAAACAGCATGAAATTAATGTTTGTGTACTCACCACACTGTGATTTTGGTAAAATTGTAACTAAAAGTTAGTCAGTATCATATATGTGTGTATTGCAGCTTACCGTACAGGTTAATTGTGGCCTATTATAGATGGACAATGCATATTAAAATATATACATATATTTTTTTTTCTATACCAAATACTAGTAATCAAAATAAGGATTCAGAACTTTACATTAAATAATGTCTGGCTTCCTTCAGGGTGAAAGAAGAGGACAGGATCTTAAAAAAGAAGATCAAAACAACTGGTGGTGGCCCTCCTCCAACCACTCCGAAGGCAAAGGAGGAGATTTCCCTGGCTGCATCTATGATGGAGGTTGATTTGACCATGGGAAATGATATATATGAGACATTTTCCCTGATGCCAGCGGATGACAGGAGTTCACCTGAGATTTATGTCCTCCAAAAAGAGAGTAAGTTTAGTGTGGATTTATTTTTATTCTCGTGTGGATGGAGGTATTGTGAGGTATGAGGGTGTGTGGCTATGCTCTCTATGCCGACAGGGAGTGGGTAGCATTTCAATTTTATGTAATGTTTGTAATGATTAGATTCACAGAACATGTGGCATTAGAGGGAAATTGCAAGATGTAGTTGGTTTTGAGTGTGCTGTGTGTAGGGGGCAGCGAGGAGAGAGAGCTCATTGAGATAGAGTGATCTTTGATGATGTGTGTCTGGAGTGTGTGAAGGAACTTTGTTAGGGTGATACAATTTGTGCCGGAGGTGGCGTCAAAGCTAGCAGCTTCTGTGGGTAGATGAATACTTGAATTTTGATTAGCTGAAGTTCAAATTCATGGAGGAGTGTGTGAAATCATAGGTATTCACAGCTGCTCTTATACTGTAAGGGAAGATGAGGAAAGATGAAACTCAGAGTTGTGCAGATTTTCAAGCTGTTCAATGTACTCTATGTTGTTACAGTTATGAGTAGCATGTTTTATTTAATATTCTTGAGTGGTAAAGTCAGCAGTTACAGTGGTATTCCGTGAACATTTTGCTAAAAAAGTTCATTTTATTGCAGATGATCCTGGTGTTGCTGGCCAGACTGCAGCTTCCTGGAACCTACACCCCTCTTCTACGCCTATTCATTCAAACTGTCCTTCCCTGTCCCCTAATCATGTCCCAGCTTCTTCATCTTCCAATTCAACCACCATTCCTCCCACATTCACTCCCCCACTCAGCTCCTCACCTGCAGTCATCTCAACCCCACTCCAGCCTCCTCTTCAGACCATCACTACCTCTGCTGAGGCTTCAAGTAAGCCTAAGCAACTTCGAGCACATCAGCAACGAACCAAAGTTAGGAACAGTGCCAAAGATGATGCTTATATGTGTCGCTCACGACAGGAAGAATTTCATAGATTAAAAATAGCACAAATGAAGGAAAATCATGATTTAGAGGTTAAACAATACAAATTAGATTTGGAACAAAAAAATGAAATTTATGCTTTTACAAAAAAGAAACTAAATTTAGAAATAGAGGAGATACAAAAAAGAGGCAGCATATTGGAGAATATCCAGAATAAAGTAGATGATATGCACAGTAAGTTAATTCAAATTCTTGATTCAGCTAAAAGAGCATATGATGCAATGGGCCCTGAAGATGATTGATGATGAATGTTGTATGCAGATAATTTTTTTTTTTTTTTTTTAATTGGTGTTGATAACAGCGAGTGAAACTGTGAGGGATGTTTATACTGGTTATGTATTAGTATACAGGATTTGTAGGCATTTGTGCAATATAAAGTATGTACAAACATTTAGTATATTGTGATACATTTTGTGATGCATAATAGTTATGTTGTGTTGTTGCATTACCTCAGTCAGTCGGGGCAACTGATCCATTTGCCTTAGGCAATCAGTGTTAAATATCTTGTGATACATATTAACTTGTGATGAATATAGTCATGTAATAGTATACAGTATTTGTAGGCATAAGTGTAAGGTATGTACAAACAATCAATATCTTCTGATACATATTTATTTGTGATGAATATAGTCATGTAATAGTATACAGTATTGGTATGCATAAGTGTAAGGTATGTACAAACAATCAATATCTTCTGATACATATTTATTTGTGATGAATATAGTCATGTAATAGTATACAGTATTGGTATGCATAAGTGTAAGGTATGTACAAACAATCAATATCTTCTGATACATATTTATTTGTGATGAATATAGTCATGTAATAGTATACAGTATTGGTAGGCATAAGTGTAAGGTATGTACAAACAATCAATATCTTGTGATACATATTTATTTGTGATGCATATAGTTATGTAATTGTATACAGTATTTGTAGGCATTTGTGCAATATACAGTATGAACAAACAGTATCGTGTCATGTATGCTGTGATACATATTCATTTGTAATGCATTTATGCAATAGAGGAGACATCAGTTCACTGCTTCGGAGAACCCTGCAGGAATGATAGCTTGCCAGACTTTATTAGGATCCCTGATGTAACCCAGTTCTTAATAATAATAATAATAATAATAAAAAAAAAATGTTACCTCAAGACTGCTTTCTCCTTTTTTGCCTCCCCCCAGTACAGTAGGGGCTATACTTAACTAGAAGAATCTTTCCACAATTCTAGCTCTACGAGCTTGACCACGCTGATTGTGTTCTTCCCTAATATCTTGAGGGAAACCTGGGTGCTCTACTACATCATCAGCTTCTTCACCTAAGGGGAGTCTGTTCATGATAGCAATATTGTGTAGGACTGCACATGCAACTATGATATTCTTGGTGTTAGACAACTTGGTTCTGAATGGTACTGACAATACTGAGAAACGTCTTTTCAATACACCAAAAGCCCTTTCAATAACATTTCTAGTTTTAGTATGAGCAGCATTATAACGAATTTCTTTTTCAGTTTGTGGTGTTAAAAAAGGTGTTAGGAGGTATGACCGACAAGCATATCCACTATCACCTAGTAAAAAACCATGGTATCTGCCTCCCTCTAATGCTTCATATAAGCTAGACTCACTGAATATTCTTGAATCATGTGCATTCCCTGGCCAGTTAACAGCAATATTTGTGAACTTAAGAGAAGCATCACAAACTCCCATGACATTTATTGAAAAATATCCCTTCCTACAGCGGTAAATTTCAGAATTTGGCCCCCCAGGACTTTTAATAGGAATATGAGTGCCATCAACACAGCCTATAAGACCCGGCATTCCTGCAACAGCTGAGAACTGCTGCATAACTTGTCCTTCACTGGCTGGATTTGGGAATTTGATAAACTCCGGTGTAAGTGATGCAATGGCTGCAGACACATTCTTCACTATCTTGCTAACACTTGGCTGTGACATATCTGTGCAGTCACCTAATGTTAGCTGGTAGTTGCCAGTGGCAACATACCTCAGGGTAACCAGCAGCTGCAGTTCTGGTGAAATTCGGAGACCTGTAGAGGAAGTATTGTATAAGCCTCAGTATGGCTGTAATACAGAAGGCTACCCACCACTAAGTATGCTACATACTGATTTCAGTTTTTACAAGACAGGTATATAGAGTTGTGTTCCATACTTCAATAATTGGAGGAAATATGTCAAAACTACGAGAGGTGGGTATTATTTTAAAATAGAAAAAGTAAGTGATATCAGCAGAAATATTAATGTAGGAAAATAAGCTCCAATATATATATATATATATATATATATATATATATATATATATATATATATATATATATATATATAAGTAATCCCTTTAATATCCAGATGCCCACTATCCGGACATCCCCACTAACTGGACATAATCGTCCCGGGATCCAATATTCCCAAAATGGGCCAAAAATTGCAAAAAATTTGAAAAAAATCTGACTTTTTTCCCACCCAGGGACTTGTAAGTACCCAAAATGTTTAATATTGTATAAACTCACCTCTAAAACCTCATTCTCTGGTTCTTTTGCATTTATTTCAGTCTTGTTTGTCTCTTATTGGTGTGATTTGGGTCTTAAATAGGTGCTATGCATGTCCAGAGGGAGTTGTGTTGGTGTTTTTCTAAGTTAGGGTCCATAAGTACAAGTCCAGAAGGCTGAGACCCAATATCCGGACAGGACCACTATCCAGACATGCCTATGGCTCTATTACGTTGGATATTGGAGGGATTACTGTATGTATATATATATATATATATATATATATATATATATATCTATTATATACTGTGCATTGGACATGTGGACTGGATGGGGAATGAAAATTGTTTGAAAGGATGTATGTATAAAGGTTGTTATAGGGAGTTTCATCTAAAACATTACACACACACACACACACACATGTACCTGCCCACCCAAATTCTAGATTAGGTTAGGCTTGGTTAAGTTTAGTTAGTTGGGTTAGGTTAGGGTAGAGTTGGTAGTTTCTACACACATGTGCATTGTATTGTGCACACAGATACACACACGTGCATTGTAATGTGCACACACACACACACACACACAAACCTCGCGGCTCTCGTGTAGGCGTGCTGAACGACGGTTAGTTAGGCATTAATTAGGGGAAGGGGTGGACGTGCTGACGGACATAGTCATGGCTTTTACTTTCGACTATGTTGACGACCCAGACGAAGATTACTTGGAAGAGGTAGTTGGCGATGATGATGATGATGACCTTGCCCTGGATAGAGTAGCTGAGGGTGACGATGAAGATGAGGATCAGAATGATGACATAATGAAGAAGAGTGGGTACCACTCAGAAACAGAAAGCCACTGGTGAAAAATATCGATTAATCAGTTCTTTGGACCAATGCTTGAACAAACAAAATTATGACGAATTTGTCCTGCCACACGAGCTCAGGGAATATACCTGCATTTTAGAGAAACCCCAGAGAAAATCAGATATCGGTAAGTCAATAACATGGACCAATCATACAGAAGGTAGGCATGTTGAGAAGATATTGCCCAGTGAAGGATGTTTGTTAGGAGAGGCAAGGTCAGCTAATACAGAAATAATGGCATGGGAGTTGTTTATAACATCTGATTGATGGTATTGTAACCCATACTTACAATAAGATTCAAGGCATAATTACCGAAATTTCTAATACTGACAGTGCTGAAATACCAACACACGTCAAGATGACTGATGCCATAGAATTGAAAAGCTTTTTTGGCCTGCTCAATGCAAGAGGCTTGTTGGGACAAAAATATTGCTATCATCGTCCCTTCATGGAAATGTTTGGTCACCCAATATTTGGAGCCGTCATGTCTGTAAAACGATTTGGTTTCTTACATGCCAACATAACTTTTGACAACATTGATACCAGACACCAGAGATGGGTACACGATCGATTTGCAGCAATCAGGGAGCTTTTTGAACAGTTCAGTAATTGTTGTTGCTCAGTGTTAGAGCCAGGTGACTTCTTGACCACTGATGAAACGTTGTATGGGTGCAGAACACAAATAGGGTTCAGACTACAATAAGAGCAAACCCGTACTCTACGGCCTCCTATATAAATCTATTAATGCTGTTAGAAATCCATTTACCTTTAGGACAGCTGTATATTCAGGTAAACCTTGAGAGCCAGGACCACACTACATACGCGGTACAGTCCCAACAGTGAAAGCTCTGGTAAGTCAGTTACAAGCCTCAGTCGACCTTAGAGGTAGGATTATTAGTCTGGATAAATTGTACACCAGTATAGTTATTGGAGTGGCTTCAAACACAAGGTATCTCAGCCTTAGGTACTATAGATTCTACCAGGAAAGGCGTACCATCAGAGATAAAGATAGTCACAGAAAGGGAAGATAGGTCATACCAAGTTTACTGGAAGAAACATGGGGAGGAAATGACACTGAACTCCTATGTAACACCCACCAAAAGCAAAGGTAAGAAAAATGTGTTACTTCTGAGCACAGTCTCCCCTATATTAGGCATTACGAAGGATGATGATTGGGGAAAAAAAAAAAAAAAAAGGTATTTTTAAATTGTATGATTTCACTAAAGGAGGCACTGGCATTATGGATCAGAGAATAAGTTTTCATACAGTACACACTAAATGTAGAAGATGTACAGTGAATGCCCTTGGCTACATTGTCGACACTGCCAGCGTAAATTCACAGACAATTTATTCGTTATATAATAATCAGGACCCAAGAAAAATTACTTCAATCTCCTATGGCTGGCAGTTAGTGAAGGCATTGTGTAATCCGCAAATTGAAAGAAGAAAAGTTCAGGCTTGTGGTTTGACCAGGAATACAATAGCTAAGATGAATCTGATGCTCGGACAGGGAGAGGTAGAGGAGGCCGTCCCAGAAGTAACACATGAGAATAGGTCAGGCAAGCGGCACAAGTGTCATTCATGCCTGGAGTCTCTTTATGGTCCAGGATACACTCAGAATCGCCCTAAAGTAAAATCGTCCACGAAACAATGTCAAGTACGTCACAAGCACACCTGTGATCAGCACTGAAATAAAGTATGTATGAAATGCTGTAGTAACATGCCCAATCAGTGAAAGTCTTGTTTTGGAAATTAAGAATGAATATGCACGTCTGCGAATATGTATAGATTATGACTGAGTTTACGTTATATACGGATTATATTTTTATGTTTAAAAATTTCCTTATATGATAGATGTAAATAGAGATACAGAAGGTGAGGATCTTGCAGCATAAGAATCCTCCAGCTTACTTAATATTAGTTGTAAGTGTAGAGTAAAAAGGATGGTCGAGTGCGTAGGATCAAATACCGCCGGAAAATACATAGATTAGGAGCATAGGCATGGATAGCCCCGAGTTAACGGTACTACTCTTTCGACCTGTGACGGGCTGTGGGTCACTGAGGGCCCTGTTAGTTAATTGGCACCCATCGGGATCTTTTTAACTTACCAGGGGTCGATGCTGCAGGGGGTGGATCAGCTGAAATGAAGCATGGTCTCGCAGTGGAGAGAAGGAGCTGGGGCCTGATTGACTGTTGTCTCCCTTGAAAGCACCAGGCAAGGCTCTGGACCTAACCCCTCATATCCACACTGTGCCTGTGCATTAACCAGGGAACAGCTTGTTCTCCGGTTAATAGAGATACAGGATTAACCAGGAAGCTACAGGCTGCTCTAAGCAATTTAGTAATCCAAGGACTGGCACGTTTCCTGGTTAATAGTCTACTCGTAAGAATTTAATGATGACCCCGCATGTACGGAGCTTTGGCTGGCAGCTGCATTTTCTTGTGGTGACTACTAACAAAGGATCAAGGGACTGACTTCTGGAGAGACTGACTGGCTGACCGACAAAGGTCTCAGTGATAGGCTAGTGATTGACCAGTGTGAAATTAGTAATAAACTGACATCAGGAGAGTCTACTGACTAATTTGTCGGTATTTTGGGATTGACTGCCCCACTGAATAACTATTGATTTATATATTGATGATGTTATGGGTATAATTATTCATAACTGAATATTTGTTATTGCATTGCTCTGAATACTCCTTGGGGCGTAGCATGAGCAGATAGAGCTACCTTGCCCTTTGAATAATTGGTTATAACTATTTCTGTGTGCCCTTCAATTTTAATTTGCAGTACTCAGATTTAGAAATACCTATGTAATATATTGGTGACAACAGATTCAGCCTTCTCAAGGACCTCCTTCAGCTGTAAGTAAGGAGTGAGAACTGAGAAGCAGGTAAACCTTTATTATACAACAGAGGGACAGGCAGAATAGGAGGTAGGTAAGGCACAAGGCTGTTGATGTGGAATTTTGCAATTATTATGCAATATGTATGCCTTTTCAAGCATTAATCTCCCGTACATCTACCGCCTTCTGCATTATCTACCTCCTGTTCTCCCCGGTCCTTTCTCACTCGCCATCTATTTGTATGATAAAGGTCTACCTGTTTCTCACTACTTAGTTACACGTGAAGTGGGTCCATGAGAAGGTCGAGTCTGTTTTGTTCTCACGAATAGATTATATTTCACACACCAACACAATCCTCATAAACCACCACAGACCTCACACACCACCACAGTCCTCACACACCACCACAGTCCTCACACCAACGCAATCGTCACGCACCAACACAGTCCTCACACACAACCAGTCCTCACACCACCACTGTCCTCACACACCAACACAGTCCTCACACCACACGTGTAAAATTAATTAATAAGAATAATCTTTTACTTCTATAAATTCATTATTATATAGTGGTAATGACATTTGGAAAATAAATGTAACTACTTTCTAAAGGGAGGAGGTTGGGGAAAGTGGTTGGTGGGATACATGGCGAGTTGGGTCCTCGTCCCGTATCCTGGTTACACACTTTTTTTGAGTGTGGCTGAAACTCGCTTAGCTAAATATTATATTCAGTCATTAGAAAGAAATATATGGTAGTATTCTCATCATCATCATTATGAACTTTCCATTTTTAGTCCACAGCAGGACTGGACTCTTCACTTAGGGAGGTTTTAGTCAGGAAGCCCTAACCCACGGCCCTGCACAGTTGTTGACTTTATACACGGGTTTTATTCGCCCCTGTGTAGAGCACAGCTGTCATGTGTGGGGAGGCTCCCCACACAGTTCTTCTCAACAGGATGGAGTCGGAGACTTTTCGTCTCATTAACTCTCCTCTTACTGGCTCCCTTCATCCTCTGTCTCCGCCGCACTGTTGCATCATTGTCTCTTTTCTATCGCCACTTCAATGGTCACTGCTCCTCTGAACTGTCTGCTTGCATCCCTCCACCACCATGGCAGGCACGTAGCACCCGTCTTAGCAACAAACTCAGCCCTTTTCTGTCCAACTCTAATGCAAGAGTTAACCGTTGCTCCAGTCATTCATGTATACGACAGGTCAACTCTGGAATTGTCTCCATCTCTGTTTTTCTTACTGCCTACGGTCTCCAGTCTTTCATACACAGTGTGTCCAGGCATCTCGAAATGAATTGATCTTGAATTTGGCTTTGCTGTCTTGTTTTTTTCCTTGGAGGGAGCAATTTGTAGGTCCTGCCCTTTGGTTCCTTCTTTCTTGCATAAAAAAAAATACTAGCATGTATAACCAGAAATTATTTACATGCTTACATTATTATATTTCCTTGACTAATAGCTACCTCTCCACCACTGAAAGTGGCTTTAGGAGTTATGATGGTGAGGAAGAAAGGGCGAGTATTAGTGGTGGAGAGTGAGTGAGAGATGGTGGTGAGAAAAAAGCGGTGGTAGTGAGACAGGGAGAGTAGGGTAGAAGGGAATATAGTGGTGAGGGTGATGGAGGGAGGGAAGGTGGGGGTGAGGAAGATGGGAGGTGGTGAGTGTGAGGGAGGAAGGGTGGTGATATTGATGATGAGGAAGATGTGTAAGCTATCAACTTCCATGTTATGGACGGTGTGTGTGTGGGAGACAACAGTAAACGGTTTATTGATACTGCAGCCCTCAGACTGAAAATATAGCCTACAGCTTGATATATGGCAAACATGATAAGCGTTGGTGAATGGTAAAATAATTGGTCATTTGATATTTACATTAATTTTAAATTTGATAATAGTTAAACGTGTGTATGTGTGTGTTTCAGTGCGCGCGGGTGCGGTACGATATGTTTGGCGGCGCTTGCCTTGCAACGGCGCCGACGTGTCCGAATGCGTTCCTTTCACTTCGTCAAACCAATAACATTACTCAAGATTCTTTTCACGATACTAGGGTCGTAAGTGTGGGAAATCGCCAAGGGTTGCACCGAATAGGGTTAAGCCGCAAGGCATTTAGTGTATAGTAAAATGTCATGAGTGGTTGTGCAAATGAGAGAGAGAGAGAGAGAGAGAGAGAGAGAGAGAGAGAGAGACAGACAGACAGACGGACAGACAGACGGACATACAGACAGACAGACAGAGACGGACAGACAGACAGACAGACGGAGAGACCGACCGACAGACAGACAGACAGATAGACAGGCAGACAGACAGATAGGCAGACAGACAGACAGAGGGAAAGAGAGAAATTTCTTTTAATGTAAAAGAGGTCAGCAGAGCTTGAAGAGTCTGCCAGTGCTATCTTGCAGCACGCTGAACAGGCAAGTACATATATGCAAAGACTGCATTGTAATATACTGCATTTTGTATTTGTTGTAGAAATGACAGAAAGATGCAGCAATGCGGTTGGTCAGGGGAAGCATCCAAACGATCCCGGGATGTGGGAAGCTGGAAAGACGTCAAGAGAAATCGCCCTTCTGACAGGCACCTCAGTCAGGACTGTTAATCGATTATTTAGATGATGGCAAACTGAAGGCACGATTAAAACAAAGCCTCGAAATGGAAGACTTCGGGTTCTCAGTCATCAAGATACAGCCCATATAATGGACATGTTAAACAGGCAGCCCAAGTGTTCAACAGTTGAGGTTACCGAGGGTCTACAGCTTCCCTGTGATCCGCGGACGATGAGGAGACGAATTCACGAGAAGGGCCTGCACTGTTACAGGCCTGCTAAGAAAGAAAAATTGTCACAAGCCAACAAAGAGTGCAGACTAGTCTTTGCCTTACATTACTGGAGCAGAGTTAGATTTTTTTTAACACAGTCATAATTACGGATGAAAAATGCTTCACGTCGGTGGAAGCAGGGGCTCGGATGTGCTGGAGACCAGTAGGCACAAGGTATGATGCGAAGAATATACAGGAGAAGGGCAACAGTGGTAAAGTGAGCCGATCATTTTGGGGATGGATGTGGCCGAATGGACCAGGATAGTTGACGAAAAAAGAAGGAAGATTCACAGGGCAGAAATACATTGACACGTTAGAAAATGTGTTATTACCATCCGTGTGACATACTGCAATCCCACATCCCCATTCTATTTACTTTGTTCATGACAGGAGTCCTGTGCACATGTGCAAAGTGCTCGAGGAGTGACTTACTCAACATCTGGAAGTGGAAGTCCTCGATTAGCCTTCAAAGGTTGTGATATGAACCCAATCGCGACTTTATGGGCCATTATGTGCAGGGACTGGGATATAGATGAAGAAAGAAGTGTCCAAGCCCATGAGGTTTGGGAGTCTGTCAGGAACCGTCTAGGTATCTGTCATAATATAGTGGCATCACTACCCAGGAGGATTGTTTATGTTGTTGAAGCTCAAGGTGGCTGGACCTAGTTTTGATGTGCTGGCATGATAATATATATATATATATATATATATATATATATATATATATATATAGCCGGACGCCCTAATCCCGCAAAGGGTGGCCGCAGACAAAACGCCTCCAAGTCGCTCTGTCACCCACCATTTGACTACCCTCCCCCCAACTCAACCCCCCCCTCCCTCATATACCTCTCAACTCCATCCCTCCACCTCATCCTCGGTCTACCTCTCCCTCTCCCTCCCTCCACCTCACCTACATACACCCTCTTAGTCAGTCTTTCATTCTCCATTCTCTTCGCATGTCCAAACCACCTCAGTGTATTTCTCCTAATCTTCTCAACCACATCCACATCCACCCCACAGCGTTCCTTCACTTCTTCATTCGTCAACCTGTCCCTCCACGTCACTCCACATGCTCCTCTCAAGTAACTCATTTCCACTGCTCTCACTCTTGACTTGTTCCCCTCTTGCAAAGTCCATGCCTTGCTTCCATACGTCAGGGTAGGGATCACAATACTATCATGCAGTGACTTCTTAACTTTCATACTCACCTCCCTATTTCTCATCACTGCTTTCAGTGTACCAACGACCTTCCTTCCCTGCTGTACCCTTTCACGCACTTCATACCCCAAAGTTCCATCCTTACTCATCACACTACCCCAGTACTTGAATGCACTCACATTCTCCATATCCTCACCATCCAACCTCACTGCACACTCTGTGACTTCATTCCTCTCAAACACCATAACTTTACTTTTGTTTACATTAACTTTCAGATTCCTCCTCCTACACACTGTCCCAAATTCATTCACCAAACCTTGCAACTCCCATTCATCTTCACTCAACAGTACTGTATAATCAGCAAACAGCAACACCGAAAGCTTCCAAATCTCATCCTCATTCATTAGAGCCACCCCCACATCCACTGCCCTACCCTGCACCTCCTTTACAACCCCATCCATGTATATATTAAACAGCCATGGAGACATCACACAACCCTGTTTCAGTCCCATATTGAGATCAAAGAACTCACTCAGCTCACCATCCACTCGCACCGCAACCCTAGCTCCCTTGTACATACTCTTCACAGCACTCAACAATTTCCCCTCCACTCCATATATTCTTAATACCTTCCACATACCTTGCTTATCTATTCTGTCATAAGCTTTCTCCAAGTCCATGAAGGCAGCATACACTTTCCTTCCCTTCTCTAGATACTTCTCCACTAAACATCTTAGAACAAATATCTGATCTACACACCCTTTTCCCTTCCTAAACCCCCATTGTTCTTCTCCAACTAACTCCTCTGTCATATGCCTAACCCTATCAATGAGTATTCTACCATATATTTTACCAGTCACACTAAGTAGGCAAATACCCCTATGGTTATCACATATTTCTCTCTCTCCTTTTCCTTTGTATAAAGGAACAATTATACCTGATTTCCAGTCCTCTGGAACCCTTCCCTCTTCCCAAGCCAATCTACACAACTTCCATATCCACTCCACAACAATCTCACCCCCATACCTAAGCATTTCACCACACACTCCATCAATTCCTGGGGCCTTTCCCAATTTAATATTCTTCATCGCTTCCACTACTTCCGCCCTACTGATCTCTTCCTCCCTCCTCTCATCTCTTCTTCTCCCAGCCATTCCCCAACCACTTATACTCGCACTGCTCTCACTCTCCACATTCAACAAATCCTCAAAGTGCTCCTTCCATCTCCTCAGTTTCTCTCTCTTCTCCACCAACAATCTATTATTCCTATCTTTCACTCCCCTACTATTTCCCCTTTCACACTGCCTTACTTTCTTTACCTCCTTCCAAAACAATTTCTTACTCTCCCTCCATTTCACTCCTCCCAAACTCCTCATCCACTTTCATTTTACTCTCCTTCACCAGTCTCTTAACCTCCCTTCTCCTGCTCACATATACCTCTCTCTTCTCTCTCTCATCTTCTCCCCTACCTCTACTCGCTAACCATTCACTATATGCCTTCTTCTTTTGTTCCACAGCTCGTTTCACCTCATCATTCCACCATGCTGTCCCTTGCACACCCTTGCATCTCCTCACTCCACAAACCGCCTCACACGCTGCGCTTATCTCTTCCGTGAATATCTTACATACGTCTTCCACCCCTTCCATCTGCTCTAGCTCATACCTTCCCAGTCTTTCTTCCACTATGCTCTTATACTCTGTCATTTTCTCACTATCTTGCAATTTCTCCTCTCTTCTCACAGGAGCTGCTTCCTCCTGTCTTCCCCTTTGTCTCCTCAACCACTTTCTTTGCAGCTCTACCTTGACCAGCACTAAGTGATGGTCTGAGACTCCATTCCCCCACCCTCTCCACACTCTTGCATCCAACACTTGTCTTCTCATTCGCTCATCCACACACATGTAGTCTATCATTGCCTTTCGTTCAACAAGTTCACCATCCATCCTCCTCATTACTCTCCATGTATACCGGTGGATAATCTTATGCTGAAAGTAGGCGTTGGCTATTGCCAACCCCTTACAAGCACAGATGTCCACCAAAGCACTTCCATTCCCATCTACGTCAGCTGGCACACCCCACTGACCAACCACTCCATCCACTCGTACATTCCCAACTTTGCCATTCATGTCTCCAATCAACAGCACTCTCTCGCTCCTCTCAAACTTGTCCATACACGCTTCTACACTCGCCCAAAACTCATCTTTCACTCTTGCCACTCGATCCTCTGTTGGGGCATACACACATACAATCGCCCACCCTTGTATACCTACTTTCATCCTCACCCATACAATCCTTGCACCCACTGTTCCATACTCTCTTATATTCTCCTTCCACTTCTTGCTTATCATCATACATACTCCCTCTCTTGCCCTCTCATTTTCATTGACTCCCACATATATACCTAAACCATATTCCCATTCTCTCACCCTTTTACCTTTTCATTTAGTTTCAGTCAATCCACATATATCCACTTTTGCATCCTCAAGCACCTGAACAATCTCTCTCTCTTTCACTTCATCATTCGCTCCTCTCACATTCCACGTTCCCACCCTAAGAATGTCCTTCGTCCGTTCCTTAGTCGTCAACGTATGGTCTGTCCGGGTCCGAGGCGCTTTGTTCACTTTTTTAGTTAGTTCTTTTTACGGGGTGGGGCACTAACCCACCACAAACCCTTTTAGTCGCCTCGTACGACAAGCAGGGATACTGGGGGAGTATTCTTGAAAAAATCCCTACCCCCAGGGGGTATATATATATATATATATATATATATATATATATATATATATATATATATGTAGTATATATATATATATATATATATATATATATATATATATATATATATATATATATATATATATATATATATATATATATATATATATATATATATATATATATATATATATATATATATATATATATATATATATATATATATATATATATATATATATATATATATATATATATATATATATATATATATATATATATATATATATATATAATAACATTCATTGTGTTTAGTAACTGATACTTGCATGTAATACCTTCAATACCGGATACGTAGATATATACTGTATGCACTGGAAGGACATAGCATGGAATTAGTTTTCTGTATGTCAGGATCATCCTTATGTTTCGCCTGTGAGAATTAATGGTATCTAGGATTACCATAGATAAGTATGATAACTAAACATGCATGTAAGTTTCTTTCAAACATAGACGGTTGATTTGTTGTACATATTATTATTTTTATTATTATTATTATTATTATTATTATTATTATTACGATTTGGCACCTCTTGTTAACGTGACAGCTTCCAGATTGAATCTATTGGATACTTTTATGTGAAGCTACAGAACACGGTGAATGTTTTTGGTGTATCAGATAGAGCCAGGGTTCTGGGGGCTTGAATGTTGAGCAAATGGAGGTGTGGCCCATTGGATGGGAAGTGAGGTCTGGATGATGATGATGATGATGATCATGATGATGTTGATGATGATAATGATGATGATGATGGTGATGATGATGATTATTATTATCTGAATATGTCATTACCTGCATACCTTATGTATTTCATTATCTTTCTAGATTAAAACTGGACATTATTATTTATATATATTTCAGTCACATCCCGAGCACCTTCTCTTGATGCAGAAAGAACTCCTCAAGCTGTTTTCTGTCACTCCTCATTGAACTTGAAGTCATGATGATATTCATCAACACCTGTATGTCTGGCATGTTTCATATACTATTTGAAGACAAAATGCGTGACCATAATCCTGATTGAAAGGTGTATTATCATAAGATAAAAGACACTTGGTTCCTCTGTAAAACTACATTATACAACAGAGAATCATGTTTATGCAAACGATTAAGTAACCTAACCTTTCTTTATCACCGAGTTAAATCCACCTCCTGGTTACCTATCGTCCCATGGATCCAAACACTAAATCCCCCCTCTAACCCTCCCACTCCTGCTATCCCGGCACATCACACCTCTCTACTCATGAAATACGTTGCTCGAACCTCAGCTGGTTGTGATTCATCGTGCCAGGGGACCAGAACACAAATTTAGACTGCCAGTGTAGGGCTTGCACTGGTGTGCCAGAAAGAAAATACCTAGTTACTTTTATTACTAATGTTATTACTTTGCCACCAGGCTACCCTTTGATTTGTATTTATGACAAAATTACATTTCATGGCTGAGTTTTAATTGTATAATACCTTGCATTTAACCCTTTTGCTCGCAGTAAGTTTTAACACTTTCATACATGATGACACGTTTGGTGTCATTAGGGTCTGTCCTTGTAAATGCACAGTGACGCGTTCAGCGTCATAAGAGCAAAAACAATTGCCAGAAAAAACAGTTTTTGGCCAATTTGAGTTATTTTTGGAGGCATCATAGCTCATCCAGCTCTCATCAAAAGTACTGTGTTGGCAACTGTGGGTCCTGAGACATGCGACAGCACAGACAAGTTGACTAGTACCACACTGGCTGTCAGGGGAGAAGGTAGCACGCAGTTGTGTCTCTTTAAATCTCTTCTATTACCCCTGTCCTGGGCGTGCATCATATTTCACTATACCAGTAGTGCTTGTGTCTACTTTTTGGGAACTATTGTGATTATATATTGTATTTGCAATAGGAAATTAGCTGTTTGTGAATCATTCCTGGCCATTATCAGCTCTTGGCCCAATGAAGATTGTGCTACTGTTTCTTACCATGGCCCCCCAACTACATTGCCTCTATCCTACACTAAATGTGAGTATTCATCCATTCATATAGTGACAGTGAATCAGGTGAATATAGTGTGCAATAGCTAGTGAGAGAGGAAATGGTGAAATGTGGAGCAGCTTTAGGGGGAGGTGGGAAAACGCCTTATGACACGGCATTGTCATGAACGGAATAATTGGGAAGATGTTGATGAAATTATTATTTTTTATTATGTGGGATAGTGTTATAGTGCAATAAATAGGAGTAAAGTGCAATGAGTGTACGTGATTAAATGTTGGCTAAGGCCTTACAGCCACGGCACACCATTGTCATGAGGGGATGAAATAGAGGAGGTTTAAGGATATTTCATTTTATTTTCATATAGTGCAATAAATAGGAATATAGTGCAACGAGTGTACAAGATAAAACCATGAGTCATGTACACCTTACAGCCAAGGCATGCTGTTGTCATGAGGGGATGAAATAGAGGAGGTTTAGGGATATTTCATTTTATTTTATATTGTTCCATTTATTCCGTATGCTTGTTGTGTGAGATAAAGCATGAGTGTTCTATTCATATGTTATCGTATGCTTGTGTGGAACAACGTAAACACTGCACCACGTGCTCATCAGAAAATATCGTGGTGCGATACCTGAGGTTTTGCACATATGACCTACGGAGCATGTTTGTGTACTTTAGTGGTGAAATATACTGTGTATCTCATAAAATGACATATTTGGTTGTGTAATATGAAAAGAAAATGAAAGACTGAACCACGTGATCGTAAGAAAATCGTCTCGGACACCTGAGTTAGCACAGAGGTAGTGAAATCCAACGTGACATGCTGAACACATGCATGTGCATTTAGTGTGAAATATACTGTGCATCTCACAAAATGATAGATTTGGTTGTGTGATGTGAAAAGAAAATGAAAGTGAACCACATGATTGTAAGAAAATCATCATCTGCTACACCTGGCTTAGGCACAGGTAGGTCACCTACATGACCTACAGAACACGTGCATGGACATTAGTTGTGAAATATACTGTGTATCTCATAAATTGATTGATGTGGTTATGTGTGACGTGAAAAAATGAAAGAGTGAACCACGTGACCATAAGAAAATCATCATCTCATACACCTGAGTTAGCACAAAGGCGGTGATATCCAACGTGACATACGGAGTACGTGCATGTACATTTTAGTGGTGAAATATACTGTGTATCTCATAAAATGACTGATTTGGTTATGTGTAATGTGAAAAGAAAATGAAAGCGTGAACCAAGTGATCATGAGAAATCGACTCATACAGGGAAGAGACAGAGGTTGAATGGGTGCAGATGCAATCATACAGGAAGTGGTCAGGACAGGAGTTATGAAGATCTCATGTGTACAGTAAAGATAGTTAATTTGTTTATCCAGTATTAGTCAAAACAGTGCACACGACTAAAGAAAATCGAAATATTTCATCCATTGATGTGAAAGAGACATTATAATGTGTTCACGCCATGTGATTCTGGCTAATAATAGATAAATTAAGATATCACTTTGTTTCCGAAAAACCTAATCTAAAATATATGATAAAGACTAATTATACATAAATCATGTGGCAATAATCCGTAATTTATTGTATAATACTCTATGTACTCAATTTAAATTTCTTATACACGTCTCAGCTTTCGACCTCAAGAGAATGACAGATCCCCAATCGACCTCTCATCATTCATCAACCCCCTATTGACTCCCAATCAATTATCAACCCCCTTCACCCCCCCCCAGCCATTTATCGACCTCTTGGGTAGTCCTATCGACCCCTGCGGGTCAAAAGTGATAATTTGGGAAGCCTTGCTCTGGGGCCTACCAGTCCTAAATGCAACACACCTTCATACATCAACACTGTAGCACTAAACCCATTGTCCATACTGAATACTACGGTGGTCCTTAATTTTCACCTTGAAAAATTTGCTTCAGGTGCTGCGGGACTTCGTTCCTATTGATTAAAAAGTGGTGTATGCAAATCTTCATGTTTAGTAGGTAAATTTAACTGGTGTCCCATCATGTTCAAAGTTATACTACTATGGCATATGTTAAAATGCAGTTGGGTTACTTTTTGCAGAGTTTAAGCCCACTCACTGTTGTTCAGTTTTATGGCTTGTAATTGCTGCCAGCTGTAGCCTTCTTCACATTTGGATACACTTGCCAACGTTACTCAACGACCTGGAGAAGAAACTGCCGTTGATCTTCGTTCTTGTTCAAGACTGCATAAAATTCTTGAATCAGTGCTACCCCTCTTTCAGCAAAGTGATTTGTTATCTGTAGCCCCTGGACGATGTGCTTAGCTTCCTTGTAATCCTCACTAATCCTCACTACTTTTCCATGTGGATGAATCTAATTCTAGGAATGAATGAGGAAGGCCAAGCAGTGTGAAGAACTTCTTGGTGTTACTGGACACAAAATTTGATTTTGTTTTCTGATTCAGTGCTGTCGTCTCAAGTTCAACTGTTGCACTCTTTTGTTGATCTTTGCTTCCTTCTGCGTTAGGAGCCATCACCATTTTTCGCTGTTCTTTAAGGTTGACAGTTGGATCAAAAAAGGACAATCCAACTAATTGCTCTGACAAATACCACAATTGATGACTAAATGCTTGCAAGCAGACTTGTGAGATGTCTTTATTAGGATAAAGTGACAATTTCTGGAGAAGCCTCAGATCGTCTGCTGGAGCTAGAGCTGCTTTTGTTGCCTTGAACCATGATTTCACGTTTTGCTTCATGATGAACACAAGAAACTGCTTCAATCCTCGACCTTGCTTCAGCATGATGCATGTCTAATGATGGAAAAGATAGACTCTGATGCTGCATATAACTTTAGCCATCCATCAGGCATGGTGGCAAGCACCAGGGTGCTGAAACCGTATTCCACGAGGCGGTACACCACCCAAGACAACAAAGGACAGTTCTAACAGTTCTCGATAATTATCTCGAGATTGGCTTTCTTGCAGCTCTTTCATACAAAATGCTATGGGCTCATCAGATTGCTCACTATCAATCACCGACATTTCCTCATTGTCATTCAAGGTCTGAATGCATGTTGTGTCAATAGTATTCTACTTGGCTTTGAGCTGCTTGAATATGTGAACGTCGGGACCAGAAGACGGTCCAAGGCAAATTGTGAAGGCCTTTTGAACAAAGATCTCAAAAATGTGGTGCCGACAAGCCAGGCGGAGGAGATCTTTGTGCAACTGTTGTTGAATAAGGGTGCACGCCCCTACTCACAATCCGGTAGTGCTGACAGTGGTGTCGAATGCCATTCCTACCACATGTTCAGATATACTGCAGTCATTCAAGGTTTCAGTGATGTCACTGGCCATGGCCTTTCCTGTCCCTGATTCCAAACTGGGTACATTCAAAAGCTTTGAAACTCCACCACCTGACACGAGAATTGGAAGACGTTCAGTGATATTTGCTCCTGTTACATCGGGAATTAGTTTTCCATCCCAGCACACTTCAAGTGGCACAGTTTGATGGAATGATTTCTTCAGCTATTCTGCAGATTCCCTCCAACTCTTGATTCGATCTCGGCGAATGCTTTGCTTGTTGATAGTATACACTATTGGATATTGTCCACAGGCAAAAATGGTCGCAGAAAGCAGATGGACTGCAGCACGGTCTGAAGTCTTGGTCCGATCTAGAGCAGCAGCAACTGAGAAGTGATAACTGTTTTTCATGCTCATTGGCGTTTCAGAGGAGGGTCTGCAGCTGAAAAGGAAGGACCTGCTATATCTGTATAATCGTCACTTGTTTCGTCTTCATCACTGGTTGGGCATTCCTCCAGGTCTACTATTTTCTTTCTTACTGCTCAATGACATTCCTCACACTCTCTCCTCTCCTGTTCAATCTGTTCTCTCTCTCTCTCTCTCTCTTTCTGTGTGTGTGTGTGTGTGTGTGTGTGTCTCCGTTCTTTCCAGTGGAGTTTGACATCAATACGTAGAATAGAGCCTCGCTTCCCTTCCTCCCTCTGAGCCACAAGAAACTCCTTATCCTCATGATTTTTGATGAGGTCGAAGGCATTCATGTGTGCAGCGTCAAAGAGATCTTTTGTCTGTTCTTGGAAGTTCTCTCTCTTCTTCTCCTCTCTTTCTGTATTCCAGCTCTTACTCTTCTCCAGTTTTCTGCATTCTTTATAGAGAGATTAGATTTTGAGGATACGATTCCCTGGCTCAGATGCAGGAATGCAAGCTCTATCTGGGAATCCCCCTAGATCCTCAAACAGAACACATGCTGAATCCCTCTGTGTTGGTGTCTCTTGTTCACATCAGGTAGAAAAGTTGCGCAAACACTTCTCGACATGAAGGCAACTAACTTCCAAGTAGTCTTTCATTTGGTTGGTCAACAAGCCAAATCTTGGTTTTGCTCCTACTTTTTATCACTGGCATTGACAATTTCACTTCAGTCTTGATAAATAGGTGCTTATAACTCAAAAGGCAAATCCCTGAAAAAAAGAAAAAAAATGAGTATTACTAGAATGTAGACTCCAATGAAGTAGGCTTAAAGCAAATGCTTTTTTGAAATAACACACCCAAAAAAAAAGATTATTTCCACAACAATAATTTTGTTTATTAGGTTCAAACTTTGGGTATGATGTGGCACCAGTAAATATAATCCAATTCGTATAAAATTGGGTGTCTCAAGTGTTTACACCTAAACTCACAATATACGCTTCCAGCAAATAAAATATTCCAGAATTAATTTTCCCCTCTTAGTAATAAGGACCACCCTACTAAGTTTTCTTATTCTCGTCTGGTGTAATGGTATAACCCCTAGGCATCAGTCCACGTCATATGACGTGTTGGTAGAGGCCTACGGTCCATGTCATATGACATTTTTATTTTTCGAGGGCATGTTTGAATTTCGTAGCATGCCATATGGACTCAGAGTATTGTCCTGGTATGGCTGGTGTGCGGGGTCATGCTGGCTGGCCGGGGGAATGGGTTGGGGTGGGAGGGCAGCCCAGCTGTGAGGAGGGCTGTGGTGGTGGGGGGTGGGAGGCTGGTGTAGGGAGAGTGGCTTTGGAACCAGCTGATACTGGTTCGGGGTAGGGGTAGGGGTCCAGAGGGATGGGGTGGGGTGTGGTGAGGGCTACTAGCGGGCCCTGAGGGGGTGTGGGGGAGAGATATGGGTGGTTGAGTACACTTGTGCTGACCCTAGCCAGCCTCCCACGCACTACCCTGTCGTTGACCCTGCCATTTCACGCCAGTTCATTGTGTACCGTGACAATGGAAGGACAGCCAGGACCATCCACGACTCGCTTCCCCCCCCCCCGTTCATTCCACCCCTGCAAAGAGACGCCTCAGGGGTCTGAGTGAGGAGGAGTACCTTCACGAGTTGGCAAACCTGAGTGGGAAGATATTTTCATCAGCTAGCGAGACCAGCAGTGATGATAGTGACCCTGATTATGATTATGAGGAGGAAGTGCACACAATGGAGGCTGAGGTTGCGGCGGGAGAGGAGGAAGAGGAGGAGTGCGATGGTGTGGAGGTGGAGGAGGAGGAGGAAACTCCACCTGAGGCAGATACTGAAGTAATATTGTGGAGTGAAGGCAGTGATTTTGTGCCAAATGTGCCGGATTTTGATGAATATAATGCAGGATTCACTGATGAATATACTCTAGGTGACGCTGCAACAGAGTTGGATTATTTCCAACTCTTTTTTGATAATGAAATGGTGCAGTTCCTCTGTGATCAAAGTCAGGTTTTTTTATGATTATTGTAGTAGGAACCGTACTGGCCCTCCCTCTGCAGCAAAGTTGTGACGCTGGACTGTGCCTGATGTTGGAGAGATGTAAGTCTTCCTTGCATTATTGTTGTTGATGGCACATATAAAGAAACATAATCTTCATGATTATTGGATACAGGATGACATTACGGCTATGCCTGTATTTGGCAAGTACAAGTCCAGAGATCGCTTTCTTGCTTTGCTGAGATACCGTACTTACAGTTTGGTGATAATGACCACCCAGAACTATGTGACCTCCTGTGAAATATTCGAAATTTTTTCACAATGCTGAAAGAAAGATTTATAAAATTCTTTAGACCATTTCAGAAAATTGTGATAGATGAGTCTCTGGTGCTGTTTCGTAGCCATGTTCTGTTCAGACAGTACATTCCCTCAAAAAGACATCGCTTTGGCATAAAATTCTTTGTGTTATGTGACTGCAAAACTGGGTATGTGTTGGACATGATAGTGTATACTGGGAGTGATACAGACATTCCAAGAAAAGACTCACATGGATTCTCAGGTGTGGTTGTGAAGAAACTGATGGATCAGATCTGAATGCGAATCATGTGTTGAACACAGACAATTATTACACATCTCCAGCACTGACTGCACGATACAGGCTTATGTGGCACAGTGAGCACCAACAGGAAAAGTTGGCCAAAATTTGAGGGACGTCTGAGGTGTGGTGAAGTGTAGTTGAAGAAAGCACAGAACATGTTAGCAATAAGGTGGCATGATAAGCGTGATGTGATCATGTTTACGACAGTGCACAGAGGTCGCATGGTAGACAGTGGCAAAGTAGATAGAGCAACAAGGGAACCTATCATGAAGCATGATGCTGTAGTGGTCTATACCTACAATGTGCGCCTCGTGGACAAAAGTGATATGCAGGTAGGGGCTGTGGAGTGTGTACGTAAGTGTGAGAAGTGGTATAAGAAAATGTTCTTACATCTCATTGACATCTCCATCCTAAATGCATATAATTTGTACCTGGCCAAAACGCTCAGCCGCATGTCACTGAGGCTGTTTAGCAAGACAGTCATGGAGTAAATTTTTTCCCCATATGGAACTCTGACCTCGACAGTACCTGACTCATCCTATAGCTGGCATGCCAAACCGCCTTTTGGCCCGGGACTTCATTTCCCATAATTTCCTAGAAGACATTCCCGGTACTGGTGCTAGAGCACGGGGACAAGGGGCGTGCTTTGTGTGCAAGCACACCACCAAACGCCCACAAAAACGCAAGGATGTCAGCTCCTGGTGTAAGGAGTGTGGTGTTGCACTATGCCTGCCTTCCTTTCGTGAGCATCACACCATCAAGAAGTACTAAAAACAGTGAAATAATGTGTAAATAGTGTGCAAATAATTGTGAATACCTCAACAGATATAAGTTTATTAGAAAAGAGTATCATGGGAAATTTAAAGTAAGCCAATATTAGTTACTTTATTGTGTTGTTTTGCTATTTTAGTTGTAATATTGTGTTCCTATGGGATTGTGAATTAGTGAGAGAACCAAAGACACACTCCAACACTTATTTTGGCGTGAAATGATCCTCCCACCTCCATCACCACCGCCAACACACCACCGCGACCTTGAACACGCTCAGGTCAACCGCCACACACCGGCTCCCTCACACTACACCACCACCTCCAAATCGCCGCCTGAGAGTAAGTACACACTTTTTATGTTTTTTTTTTTTTTTTTGTCATTTCTGACTGATTTGTAATGAAAAAAAAAATATTGGGGGGAAAATCGATTATCCTGAAAATAAAACCGGTTCTGGGACGTGGATATGTCAACCCATGTCCTGCGCCTAGGGGTTAAAGGGAGTGCTTTAGTTATTTGTCTCTGACTGAAGTGGAAGACCCGTAAAATATTTATCAACGAAATGCTTATATATATACATATTGTTACATAGCCTATGATTTCATCACCCTTTGTATAATTCTAACATACAGTATGCTGCATGTTTGATCACGATTCGCCACGTGGCTTCCATAGTGACCAGGCTTGCGTGTTCTACCTCACTCCCCCCTTCTCCCCCTTATAGTAGAGTAAGTCGTTCTTTCTGTTGTTCAGAGCAGGATTGTCAACTCCGTCCCCTAATGCCTTCATTTGCGCGTCCTTCTTACAAGGTGAATCAAGCTCTGCCGGCCCCCTGCATAATGAGCAGGGGGCCGGCTGTCCACTGCTTTACAGCTGGCGAGAAAGAATTTAGGAGCTGCTCAGAAGAAGATGAAGACTTGGTATGATAAGAAGTCCAGGTTACGCCACTTTCAGCCAGGAGATCAGGTTTTGATTCTGCTACCGGTGCATGGGCAACCTCTTCAAGCCAAGTTTAGTGGTCCTTATTTTGTGGAGAAGAAACTCAGTGATGTCAACTATGTCATCGCCACACCAGATCGTAGAAAGAACAAGCAACTTTGTCACATCAACATGCTAAAGTTATATCACAGGCGGGACGAAAATAACCCAGTCTGCACTGTAGCTGTTCCACCCGAGTCTGCAAGTGAAGTTCTCCCATGCAGAATGAGCCTGAGTGATAGTTTGGGGAAGAATCCTGATATCATGAATGATCTCCAGACTAAGCTTTCTCATCTAGCTCCCGAGGAAAGGCAGGAGTTTTCGGCATTACTGCAGGAGTACCTGCAAGTGTTCCGTGACACTCCAGGAAGAACCAATGTGTTGATGCATGATGTCGATGTTGGAGACACAAAGTCAATTAAACTGCCTCCTTACCGTGTGAACCCAGTGAAAGTTCCTCTCATCCAGAAGGAGCTTGGCTACCTGTTGGACCACAAGATGATTGAGCCCTGTCAGAGCGAGTGGAATTCTCCTGTCACTCTAGTCCCTAAGCCAGGTGGGTCACAGCGACTTTGCATCGACTACAGACGTGTTAACCCGTCACGTCCCGAGGTTTTCCGCACGTCCGACATCCCCCAGTCCCGAGGTATTTTCGAAAAAAAAACAAATTTGGCTAAAACCTTCGCTTTTGGTGAGAAACATCGAAAATTCATAGAGAAATCGCTCACCTGAGGTTTAAAATACCCAATCCAGGTAGGAGTTCCTCCTTACCTGACTGGGTTTTCTCACATGCTGGCACCAAAGAAAACGAGTTCTATGGGAGGGTAACTATTTTATCCACTCATAAACGGTATTTATTTATTTACTTGGTACGAATGTATATGTAGTATGAGAGTATATTGGTTTTCAAGCAGTAATAAAGGCATTATAAGCATTGTTTCACTCACTAACTAATCACCATACCTGACCTTTTTTTGCCACATTACCTGATCATTATTTCTGGCTGTTTCTTCTTCTAATGCTATGTAAACATTGTCCTCCACATTGTCATCGATTGGGGAATCACTCTGGCCCTGAATATCTTTACTAGCCAGGTCACTGGTAACAGGTCCTTTGCCAAGACAATGGCATGAGGGGGGAAGGGGGGAGGTTATGCGGTGTAAGGCATTGTCCCTGCTTGGCATCTTGTAGAGGAATAGAGGAAGGTGTCCCGTGTATACATTTGAAAAATCACGCGCGAAAATTGAAAATTGTGCAAATTAGGGACCTTGCAATTGCACGACGTGCTGGTATGTCGCCGGGACTGGCAAATGCAAATCGTTGCAACGTACCCATACGTCGACGGGACGGGGCGGGTTAATCAGATAACCAAAACAGACACCCACCCTCTCCCTCACGTGGAAGATTGCATAGACAAGATCGGAAAGGCTAGGTACATAAGTAAGTTTGATTTGTTAAAGGGATACTGGCAAGTACCTATGACTGAACATGCTAGGGAGATCTCATATTTTGTAACACTAGGAAAGACTTTTGCATGTTCTGTAATGCCATATGGTATGATGAATGCACCAGCCACTTTTCAGAAGCTCATGAATGTTGTAACAGAGGGTTTGGCAGGGTGTGTTGTTTATATTGATGATGTATTAATCTTCAGTGACAACTGGAAAGATCACCTATGCCATGTCAGTAAATTTCTTGAGCGTTTGGTTCAGGCTAATCTTGTAGCTAATTTATCAAAGTGTAAGTCTGGTCAAGCTAAAGTTCAGTACCTTGGGTACGTAATTGGTGATGGACATGTTGCACCACCAGGAGCTAAGGTTCAGGTTATAAGTGATCTTCCCAGACCTAAAAGTAGGAAAGAGCTACAAAGATTTTTGGGAATGGTAGGTTATTACAGGAGATTTGTTCTTAACTTTTCAATTCTTGTATCACCACTTACAGACCCACTGAAAAAGGGAGTTAAATTTGTCTGGACCGATAACTGTGAATCCTCTTTCAGTAAACTTAAAGCTATCCTATTAAGTCAGCCAGTGCTCGCTACTCCAAATTTTGCTAAGCCTTTTAAGATGGCTGTTGACGCAAGTGATACAGGAGCTGGGGCTGTTTTGCTGCAAGAGGATAATCAGGGTATTGAACACCCTGTATCTTACTACAGTAAGAAATTCACTCCACCCCAAAAGAACTACTCAAGTATTGAGAAAGAGCTTTTGACCTTGATTTTGGGTTTACAGCATTTTTCATTTTATTTGCGTTCTGGTTTTGACCCCATAGTCATTTATAGCAATCATAACCCACTGAAATTCCTTAGTAAGTTTAGAGATAAAAATCAGAGATTGACAAGACGGAGTCTACTTCTTCAGGAGTATTCATTAGACATACAACATGTCAAGGGGAAAGAAAATGTTATTGCAGATTGCTTATCTAGACTTTAGACAGATTGTTTTAGAGTAATAAGAAATTTCCTTTGTAAATTTCTTTTTCATTGTGGGGAGGTGTTATATAGCCTATGATTTCATCATCCTTTGTATAATTCTAATGTACAGTATGCTGCATGTTTGATCACGATTCGCCACGTGGCTTCCATAGTGACCAGGCTTGCGTGTTCTACCTCACTCCCCCCTTCTCTCCCTTATAGTAGAGTAAGTCGTTCTTTCTGTTGTTCAGAGCAGGATTGTCAACTCCGTCCCCTAATGCCTTCATTTGCGCGTCCTTCTTACAAGTTGAATCAAGCTCTGCCGGCCCCCTATATAATGAGCTCAGTCTCTGCATTGGTGGCCACGTAGATCAACTCCTCATTTTGTTCACATCTCTGTCCTCCCCTGTATAGTGTATTATTATTTTTGTGAGTGCTCAGGAAGTCTCCAACCATCTAGCTGCTGTATAATTTGAGTATAAGTGTTATTACCATTTTTCTTGTACTGTATAGCATGGGGCGTTAATTCGTGGGCCTGGTAAGGTTTTTACTGTCAGCTAGTATAGTAATATTTTGTATCTGTAATAATATTATATCTTGCTTTAACTGAGCATTATCCGGTTTTCTCATTTTATCAGGGCTGACTTAGATAAATTTGCTCTTGCTAAATTCGTGTTAATAGAGGGTATTGCAGTTAACCATATATGTAACCTGTTTTGCCATTACATTATCCTGATGAGTCCTGAATGTTTAGTTGTTAGTTTGAGCATTAAACTTTAACTTGTAATTTTACCTAACTCTTTTGTTTTGAACCTGGAACTTTGCGGGACAGTAGTGATTTTAGTATTCTCACTTGAAGTGTTCACTATCTCTCTCTGTTCCGTAACAATATATATATATATATATATAATCATTTCGTTCATAAAAATTTTACGGGTCTTCCACTTCAGTCAGAGACAAATAACTACAGCACTCCCTTTAACCCCTAGGCGCTGGACATGGGTTGACCAATTCACGTCCCAGAACAGGGTTATATATATATATATATATATATATATATATATATGGAGCCTCTATGGTACAGTGGAAAAGTGTGTGTTTTCTTACATTGAAGAACGAGGGTTCGTGCCCCGCCAGGGTAATAAACTTTGGGAGCGTTCCTCTGGCCACGTACTGCTTGGCAGACATCAGGGATGCTGTGGTTGAACAAGTGTCGTATACTATAAAGTATGCTAGCACCCAGTCAGCTTGCATGGGCCAAAAACACTTGGTTCACAGACTACACACACACTTATCCAGAGCCACTGCAACACTACAATTATACTTACAAGCACTTCTCACCCTACATACAATCTCTACCAGACAGCCTAAGGCACTTGGTAGAGATACATTGGCTGTAACATCCCCACTTCGGTAGGGATAGGCCGGTCCTGCAGTGGACACTCAAATGGCTGATATATATATATATATATATATATATATATATATATATATATATATATATATATTACAGTATATGGGCAGAGGAAGGAAAAACAATAAAAAAAAGTATTTTTCCATACACCAGATTACAAGTGTCCTCGAATCATTACAAAGTCTGTAAAAGTTGGACTTGAGCTTCTGTAGGTTGAAGTTTTGGTGGAAAATATCCGTGAAAGCGAGTTCCAATGAGAATCACTTGGGGTAATATAGGAAATCTCCTAGGCTGAAGTTTTGCAAAATGTCAGTGTGACAGCCAAGTCATGAGCGCTATCAGATGACCCTGTAGCATGGAGGAAGGTGTGGCGAGGTGGAGCAATGGATGCAAGTTCGTCAGAACATTTGTCATAAAAGTATTGTAAAATAATATAAGCCATGCAACATTTCATCCCACTTGCAGGGGAGGTAGTTCATTTGTGATCTGAGAGTTAATAGTAAGATTGTTGAATGTGTGCTTTGTGAAAGGTATGGTGCCAATTGACTGGGCAAGTGCTTGTGTGGTCCCGTTGTATAAAAGTAAGGGTGATAAGTATGAATGTACTAGTTTTAGGGGTATAAGTCTGTTGAGTGTTGTAGGTAAGGTGTATGATAGAGTGTTAATTAAGAGAGTTAGAGAGGGTACAGAGGGAGTAACTTCTGATGAGCAGTGTGGCTTTAGAACAGAGAGGGGATGCGTGAACCAGGTGTTTGCTGTGAGACAGGTGTGTGAAAAGTATCTAGCGAAAGCTGAGGATGTGTCTTGGGCATTCATGGATTTAGAGAAAGCATATGATAGAACTGATAGGAAGGCTTTGTGGACTGTTTTCAGATTGTATGGACATGATGGTATGTTACTGAAAGGGGTGAAAAGAGTTTATGTAAATAGTAGAACGTGTGTAAGAGTGAGAAATACTGTGAGTGATTGGTTTCCCGTGAGAGTGGGGCTGCGACAGGGATGAGTGATGTCGCCTTGGTTGTTTAATATTTATATGGATGTTGTTGTAAGGGCGGTGAATGCAAGAGTGTTGGGTGGAGGTCTGAGTCTGTTGAACGTTGATGGCAGAGAGTGGAATCTGAAGCAGCTGCTGTTTGCAGATGATACTGCACTGGTAGCTGATTCAGAGGAGAGGTTGAGACAGTTAGCAGAAGAATTTGGAAGGATGTGTGAAAGGAGGAAATTGAAAGCAAATGAGAATATGAGTAAAGTGATGAAGTGTACGAGGTTGGTAGATGGTAGGAGGATGAATATAGATTTGAATGGTGAATTGCTTGAGGAGGTAGAGTGTTTTAAGTATTTAGGGTCACATGTTGCTGTGGATGGAAGAATAGATGCAGAAGTGAAGTTTAGAATGAGTGAAGTAGGAAAGGTACTGGGAGGAATGAAGAAGTGTTTAGATGTTTGCTTAGAATGGATGTAAAGAGAAGGCTGTATGAGGGTGTTGTTGTACTGACTGCATCATATGGGGCTGAAACATGGAGTATGGGTGTAGCAGAGGGGAAAAGTTTGAATGTAATGGAGATGAGGTGTCTGAGGAGTATGTGTGGAGTGATGCATATGGATCGAGTGAAAAATGATGAAGTGCGAAGGACAACTGGAGTTGTTCGGGAGATGGCTGATCGAGTTGAGCAGAGGGTGTTGCGATGGTTTGGGCATATGGAGAGAATAGATAATGAGCAATTGGTGAAAAAGATAAATAGGTCTGATGTGAGAGGTGTAAGGCTGAGAGGAAGACCAATAGGTTGGATGGACAGTGTGAAGAGAGCATTGGATGTGAGAGGGATGTCTGTTGAGGTGATCAGGTCAGGTCCAGGTAAGAGGATGGGTCTATTATGATGTGGCAGAGGTAAACTAGCTCTGCTGTCGGGCCCTGCTGCGGATGTCACTGATTGAACTGTGCAGTTGGCACTTGTGCGGTGTGGTGCGGTGAGGATCTGTCCTCTCTCCCCTTTGGGGCTAAGATGCGAATCAATGTGTTTGAGTGGATGAGTAAATTGGGAGTGTGTCGTCCTATGTCGGATATCTCTCTTTCTCTGGGGAAGCAGCCTTGGTATATAGATAAATAGATAGACGTGCTTATATACCTTTTAACCTTAATTTGTCCCACTACGTGGTTTTGCAGCTTATTTCACACAGCTCAGTGGTAGGATATGACAAAGCTTCGTCGTTACATCCATTCTTTGACTATCTTCATATTCTAGTGTTAACCCCTTACTGCAAATCAGCATTCACGATGGAGGGATGAATATTTTAGGCTGAGTTAGAGAAAAATAATGCCAAGAGAACCAAGGACCAAACAACTTCCTGTATACATATATATATATATATATATATTTTGTTTTCGGAAAAGCTGTATTCTGTTAAAAGATACTGAGCGGGAAAAAAAAAAAAAAAAAAAGCAGTTTATAGAAGCAATGAAATCTGCTTAGCTTTAGCCCATCAGCCTAATTTTTGTGAATATTACCAAGAAGCAATAATGTAACAAAACTGTGGTTATAGGTCATGAGTGAGTGAATATCAAAGTGTTTTCGGGATTTTTTGCCGCAAATGTACGCAATTATACCAACTAAATTTTCTCTAGGATGTAAAAGCCGTCGGTTTTCTCTACATTAATCAAGGCTTTTATCCAAATCTGTAGTAGAGTTTTTCCCATAGTTAAAGAAAATCAGATTGTTTTACCGCGTATTTAATAACAAAGGCTTAGTAGCTGTGATAGGATAACCAGTTTTAATAGAGATTTTTTCATTTTTTCACTATGAGAAGTGCCCATGTCAGGACTCCATATTATAATTACAAATCATAATAGATAGATAGATAAATAGATAGATAGAGAGACAGATAGAAGCAGGAAGTCAGATGATGAGAAGGTATTGTGTCTGCGAGAATCGAGCAATGCTAAACATGCTTACACACTCTTAACTCAAGGAATGCTTTATAGGCACATGACAGCGTCCCGTGACCATACACACACATACTCACACACAGGCTTCTAGAACGTTCCAATCACAATGAACACACGTGACACGGCCCCTGCTACACCAGAATTTAGGAAAGAGAGCTCAGAAGGAAGCTAGCCATAAAACAGGCAGGTAGTAGGGAGAAGGGCTTAGCAACATGAGAGAGAGAGAGGGAGAGGGAGACAGTAGGTAGCTCGCGGGACTCTACTTAACTTCACTCATGTGTGAGAGACTTTGTTAATATTTCCAAGACAAATAAAAATAGTCCCATACTATTCTTTACCTCTCCTGTCATTGCATGACAAAAGGGAACCAAGATTATCTACTTACAAAGAGTATACAACCGCTCGTCCACAAGTCTAATAGATAACTTCTCTACAAGTAACTACAAAGTCGTTTATGACATTTGGTAGCAGCGAACGTATACGAACCTCGTCTACGAATCAACAGTGAATTCCTACAGAATATGAAGATTGAAAAAGAAAAAAAACTCTCACAACCGACAACTCACAACCAGCTCCTGACAGTATTCTCTCCAACCTCCCCTCCGTCTCCCCGATCATCATGCTGATGTAGAGGTAAAGAGGTCACAGGACACCTTGCAAGTAGTTTAACAAAGTACTGATACAAACAATCTTGAAATTTCTACGACGACCCAACGAACTACAACCATCTACAATCAACTACAGGTAACAACTCTACGATGCATCTATCTGTATAATCTTCTACACGCTCCTACAAGTAGCAGCAGTCTTCATCCCACAACGAGTAAATCACAAGAGAAAAGGACCGAGAAAACATCGAGAAAGAAAAACAAAACAAACAAACGAAGAATGAGACACAACTCACACCTCACAACCACCAGACCTCACCCTCCTCTCTCTGCTACATCCACCCAACCTCCACCGCTGACGCAGGAGTGAAGAAGTCAAGACAACGAAGCGAATACCAAGCCCATATTCACAACTCATCTTACTCACTTATCTTCACTGAAGTTACTCATCGCTACTCATTTACTCACCACAGCTACCAGTGTGGGAAGTCAACGTCACCATACGTGTGCTGAGACGACGCCAAGCCATGTGTCTGACACCCCACAACACGTCAATCAACCCGTGAAGAACAACGCTGTCACCACGTGCAACACCACTCACACCATTTCCACCACGGTAAAAAATTAGTGAGTTACACAGTTACTTGATTTATACGATACACAGTGATAGACAACACATTTTGCAGAAACATATAAAACGTGCTGTATAGTTACAACTTAAATTCATATACCTACTTCAGTTATCATCATAATTCAATCATTAAATACTTGCACCAACAATAAATATTCTACACTGTATATATTCATTCATTTATTATAGCAATTATTTACTACCAACGAGTGTTACCATTTATACCTACATAAAATACGTGTTGCATACATAGAGCTATACATTATTACATCTACAAAGTAATAAAGAAAATATACCATCACAGTTAATCAGTGAGCGATTAAAAGAACTGTATTAAACATTTATTTATTAAAGCCACCTAGTGGAAACAGATAAATTAAGTTACAAGGAAAATCAGAAAAAAAAAATGGCCAACACAAATGACGTTAGCAAGAATGAACATCTTCGACACAATCGTGAAGACAAAGATTTCCACACAGTGCTGACACATATATTGCCCACGATAGGTACAAGTGAACAACAAGTCAGTGTATATAGATAATACTGTATATAGTGTATATATATTTTTTATATAAAATAACAAAATATGGGACTATATAATATCATTTTCAGTAATATCTGTGCAATATAAACTAAACCTTAAAAAAGGGTCCCTAGGAAATTAGCCAGCAATTATGCAACCATGAACAACACAGAAAAAACGTAGACAAACGAAGAAAAACAAACTATAAAAAATCAATACATACAAAAAAAAAGAAAAAGAAAAAAAAGAAAAAGAAATAGAGTAAGATCACATAACAAACAAATGAAAATAAGTGTAAGTGTTACTACAAATGCCAAAATACCACATAAACTCCTTCTATAAGTGAAACAAAAAACAAATTGTTGTCTCCACAAGCAAGTGGCATGGCATATCATCACATAAACTCCTTCTATAAGTGAAACAAAAAGCAAATTGTTGTCTCCACAAGCAAGTGGCATGGCACATCATCACTATCATCGACCACAGCATGACCGGATTCAATGTCAGGACTGCAATTATTACAATTATGTAACTACAAACGATATGTAACAATTATGTAATGACAAACGATTGCATTATGTTACACTTGCTACAATTATGTAACTACAAACAATATGTAACAATTATGTAACGACAAACGATTGCATTATGTTACACTTGCTACAATTATGTAACTACAAACAATATGTAACAATTATGTAACAGTTGCATTAACAAGATGTAACTTTTATGTAACTTTAACTATAATTATGTAACTACAAACAATATGTAACAATTATGTAACAGTTGCATTAACAAGATGTAACTTATATGTAACTTTAACTACAATTATGTAACTACAAACAATATGTAACAATTATGTAACAGTTGCATTAACAAGATGTAACTTTTATGTAACTTTAACTGCAATTATGTAACTACAAACAATATGTAACAATCATGTAACAGTTGCATTAACAAGATGTAACTTTTATGTAACTTTAACTACAATTATAAGGCCAACACAATTATGCATTACCACAATATTATGTAACAATTCATAAAATATTACAATTATGTATTACCACAATATTACTACAATATTATGTAAAGTCATACCATTATACCACAATTCTGTATTACCAGAATCATCTTACAAGTTAGGTGAAATATTAGACATTACTAAAGGGATAACTCAATATGTAATGTATAACCTAGCAGTATTACCATTGCACAATTATATGCTATGTCTGTTATACATACACAACTTACAAAATGTCATACAACAACCATTGCATTTATTCAAATATGTATACAACTTGTTTAAAATGTAATATTACTGAATCATTGCAATTTACTATGAATATTATATGTATACAGTATTATAATCCATATTATGTACTAATAGATTAGCATATGTCAATGATGATTGGTGTCGGAGGACCTTCAGCTGTGTGGGCCGAGCATATGTCAGGACTCCTTATTATAATTACAAATCATAACAGATAGATAGATAAATAGATAGATAGAGAGACAGATAGAAGCAGGAAGTCAGATGATGAGAAGGTATT
>NC_136983.1:26914133-26924133 GCF_032717465.1 Coenobita brevimanus | reverse complement strand
GTAGGTTTGATCCCGTTATGACCAAATTCTCCATTGCTGTTAGGAAGTGTGGCCCATGATTTGGAGGGGGAAAGAGGGAGGGGGAGGCCGAGGATGAGATGGAGGGATGGGGTGGAGAGGTATATGAGAGAGGGGGGTGTGGGTTGGGAGCAGGGTAGTGAAATGGCGGGGGACAGGGCGAATTGGAGGCGATTTGTTTGTGGCCACCCCAAACGGGACTGAGGCGTCTGGCAATAGATAGATAGAGATAGATAGTTGTATTTGTTTAGGTGTGAGCTGCTTGCTCACGGGGCCAAGTCAGCCACTTACTGCGAGGTACCTGTAAGATTTTTCTTTTAATCCCTTACAAGGAACCTGTCTAATATGGCTGCACCAGACTAGTATAGCTCCGCTGATGGCTGAGAGGCACATGCTTCCTCGCCACGGCAAGGTAGTGTTCCTTTAAAGATGTACCCCTAGTGATTACATAAAAAACCTGAATAGGATAATTTTTTAGTATTATTGGGACTACCATAGATTTTTTTTGCTTTTCCTTATATTTCTGTAAATAAAATGTTATTACCATTATTTAAAAGTTTTTATAAAACTACAAGGTCACTCTGATACTCACGACACAAAAACTACACAAGATGCATATGGGAATTTTTTCATGAATATCCATACCAGAAGTTTAAACTGAAACTACATGCTAGTCCAGAAATGCGCAGTTGTAGCTGTGATGTGCTTAGTGCGATGTGGTAAGGGAGGGAAAGGAGCGGGGAAGCGGATGGAGAAAGAGGAGAGAAAGATGGTGAAAAGAAGATGGAGTGGTGATAAGAATAACTGGGAGAAGAAAGAGGGACTCTGGAATGAAGGTGGAGATGGTAGATGGGAGATGGGGGAGATGAGAGGAGAAGGAAAGAGAATCATGGGATGGAAGGGGAGTATATGGAGGAATAAAGTAAAGAATAATAATGGAATGGTGTGGAGGGGAGGAAGGAGATAAAGGGAGGGGAGATGTGAGAGTTTGAACTGAGGGGAGACAGAATGAATGAAGAGGAGAAGATGGAAAAATGGAAAAGGTTGATTGGAAGGTAGAGAGGGGATAAGTAGAGGAGAGTAAGAGGAGCGGGTAAGCATGTGATTTGGCGCATTTTGGTAGTATGTGTTGTAAAACCCATTCAGTACGATGAGGTTCTTATTTCATTCTTGGACCACCATACATCTAAATAGTCTTCAAAAGTAATGATTGTAAGTGAGATAAAAATGGATGTGTGGAGTGCTATACACTGCTATATTAGGTATGGTGAGATATGGTGATTGTGATATGTTGTGGTGATATGGTGTTCCTGGCTACACACACACACACACACACACACACACACACACACACACACACACACACACACATCAGAGGTACTGGTTCTGGTTCAAGTATGTTTAGTCGGTTCAGTGGATTCCATGTGTTCAAAAGGATCCTGTCTTCACGCAGTTGATGGTGTCCATCTGTGGGCGAGAAAGTGAGTTGAAAGATTTTCTTGTGAGCGTGTGTGGGTGGGTGAATGTGTGTGATTGAGAGAGAGAGAGAGAGAGAGAGAGAGAGAGAGAGAGAGAGAGAGAGAGGTGAAACTGAGAACTAAGAAAACAGAGGAGAAGGAGAACATGAGAGGCATGAGACTCCGGAAAGAGTATGAGAGAGGGAAAGGTGAGGAAGAAGGAAGCACGAAGGGAAAGGGGAGAGACATGAGAGAAAGGGAGAAAGGAAAGGAAGGGTTAGAGAAGGAGAGGGAAGAGAAAGAGAGGGAAGGAGTAGGAAAAATGGGGAGAAGAGAGAGGGAGGAATCTTAAGAAGGTATTAGAGGGGTTAAGGAGGTTAAGGCAGGTATGTCCCACACATGTGTTATGACACCGATGTTCTTATGTTGTGGGCACCCGAACATGCCCTTATTCCTCCCCTCCCCCTACTCTCTCTCTCTCTCTCTCTCTCTCTCTCTCTCTCTCTCTCTCACACACACACACACACACACACACACACACACACACACACACACACACACACACACAATACCGGCTCATTATTTCGTCTTGTGAATAGCCTCTGTAGTTAGGATAAAGTAATTCTGTCAATACTGAACAAATTATTTCTGAAGTAATTAATGATTTAATAACTGGTAATGTGGTATTAATATAGTAGTTAGGAAGACCATACTAAAGTGTTTGTTCTTACAAAAAGTTTAATAATAATAATAATAATAATAATAATAACAACAATCCATCCATTCATCCATCCATCATCCAATCCTACATTGCCCCATGAGGAGCTTGGGAGCCCGGGGCTAGGCAGTTGGTCCCGACATTTAAGATGAGAGTGACCAGCCTCACTCATCCCTGAGTGGCATTACATGAGCAATCAACCCCAACTATCCTTTGGATATAAACCTTCACCGGCTCACTCCGATTGGAGTGCAATAATTACCCATTAAACCACTAGGCGCCAATATTTGGTTATATGGTTACCACTCAGCGTAGTAAATGGTTTCCTGGTGTTCAAGAAACCATTTGGCTTGTCACTCAGTGTAGAGTCACCCACAGGCAGAAGGAAGAGGAAAGAATGAAGGAAAGAAAGACAGAAGAGGGAGTGTAAAGTCACCCGCAGGCAGAAGGACAAGGAAAGAATGAAGGAAAGACAGAAGAGGATGGAAGGAAAGATGGATGGAGGAGAGGAAAGGGCAGACACCCAACAACAGCACTACATCGAGTGAGTGGGTGGTGAGCGCCCCCACCCACCATTAAATAATAATAATAATAATAATAATAATAAACATAATAATAAACATAGTAATAATAATAATAATAAACATAATAATAATAAACAATAATAATAATAATAATGATAATAATAATAATAAACATAATAATAATAATTGTAATAATAATGGTAGTAGTAGTAATAATAATAATAATAAAACTAATAATAATGATAACAGTAATGATAATAATAATAATAATAATAATTATTATTATTATTATTATTGTTATTATTATTATTAGTTTTATTATTATTATTATTACTACTACTACCATTATTATTATTACAACTATTATCATTCCAGTGATGATGATGATGATGATGATGATGATGATGATGATTATTATGTTTATTATTATTATTATTATTATTATTATTATTATTATTATCATTATCATTATTTAATGGTGGGTGGGGGCGCTCACCATCCACTCACTCGATGTAGTGCTGCTGTTGGGTGTCTGCCCTTTCCTCTCCTCCATCCATCTTTCCTTCCATCCTCTTCTGTCTTTCCTTCATTCTTTCCTTGTCCTTCTGCCTACGGGTGACTTTACACTCCCTCTTCTGTCTTTTTTTCCTTCATTCTTTCCTCTTCCTTCTGCCTGTGGGTGACTCTACACTGAGTGACAAGCCAAATGGTTTCTTGAACACCAGGAAACCATTTACTACGCTGGGTGGTAACCATATAACCAAATTTTGGCGCCTGGTGGTTTAGTGGGTAATTATTGCACTCCAATCGGATTGAGCCGGTGAAGCTTTATATCCAAGGGATAGTTGAGGTTGATTGCTCATGTAATGCCACTCAGGGATGAGTGAGGCTGGTCACTCTCATCTTAAATGTCGGGACCAACTGCCTAGCCCCGGGCTCCTAAGCTCCTCATGGGGCAATGTAGGATTGGATGATGGATGGATGAATGGATGGATTGTTATTATTATTATTATTATTATTATTAAAGTTTTTGTAACAACAAACACTTTAGTATGGTCTTCCTAACTACTATATTAATACCACATTACCAGTTATTAAATCATTAATTACTTCAGAAATAATTTGTTCAGTAGTGACAGAATTACTTTATCCTAACTACAGAGGCTATTCACAAGACGAAATAATGAGCCGGTGTCATAAAGACTTTGTAGTTACTTGTAGAGAAGTATATTTTAGACTTGTGGTCGAGCGGCTTTTATATCTTGTAGTAGTTTCCCCACCAGATGTCATGTAGTGACGGGAGAGGTAAAGAATAGTATGGGACTATTTTTATTTGTCTTGGAAATATTAAACAGGTATAATAGTATAAGTCCTGGGTAGCTACCTCCCTGTCTCGCTATCTCTCTCTCTCTCTCTCTCTGTTCTAAGGCTAATCTCCGTCTCGACCTCTCTCTAGGGTCGCTTGTCTCCTTCTGTCTAGCCTGTTCGGTGGCTAATCTCCGTCTGAGCTCTCTTTCCTAAATTCTGGTATAGCAGGGGTGTGTCACATGTGTTCCTCGTGGGTGGACTAGATCTTTCTCACGAGAGGACTGCTGACAGCTAACTGCATCATCTCCTTACTGGCCGCTGTCGTCAGCTTTCCTCAGTGTTAAGAGTGTGTAAGCATGCTTAGCACTGCTCGATTCTCGCAGACACAACACCTTCTCATCATTTGACTTCCTGCTTCTATCTGTCTCTCTATCTATCTATTTATCTATCTATCTATTATGATTTGCAATTATAATATGGAGACCTACCACATTGCTCAGCCGCGCAAAAATGGCGTACCATCGACATTTAATAGTTATAACATATTGATACATACTACATACACATTATAATGAACTTATAAGCTAATTAAGTGAAATACATAATATTGTAAAGTAACATAATTGTATGAATATTGTATACATATATTATTCATAGTAAATAGTGATTATTCAGTAATAATACATTTAAACAAGTTGTATACATATTTGAATAAATGCAATGATTGTTGTATAACACTTTGTAAGACGTGCATGTACAACAGACGTACGCATATAATTGTGCAATGGTAATACTGCTAGGTTATACATTACATATTTGAGTTATCACTTTAGTAATGTCTAATATTTCACCTAACTTGTATGATGATACTGGTAATATAGAATTGTGCTATAATTGTATGACTTATAATATTGTACTAACATTGTGGTACTACATAATTGTAACATTTTATGAATTGTTACCAAATATTGTGTTAATGCATAATTGTGTTGGCCTTATAATTGTAGTTACATAAAAGTTACATCTTGTTAATGCAACTGTTTTGTCGTTACATAATTGTTACATATCGTTTGTAGGTACATAATTGTTGTTAAAGTTACATAAAAGTTACATCTTGTTAATGCAACTGTTACATAATTGGCAAAGTGTAACATAATGCAATCGTTTGTCGTTACATAATTGTTACATATCGTTTGTAGGTACATAATTGTAGTTGTTAAAGTTACATAAAAGTTACATCTTGTTAATGCAACTGTTACATAATTGGCAAAGTGTAACATAATGCAATCGTTTGTCGTTACATAATTGTTACATATCGTTTGTAGGTACATAATTGTAGTTAGTGTAACATAATGCAATCGTTTGTCGTTACATAATTGTTACCTATCGTTTGTAGTTACATAATTATAATATGGAGTAACATAATTGTAATAACTGCAGTCCTAACATATGCTGCGGTCGATGATAGTGATGATGTGTCATGCCACTTGTTTGTGGAGACACAATTTGCTTTTTGTTTGTAGTTTATGTGGTATTTTGGCATATATAGTAACATTTACACTTATTTTCATTTGTTTGTTATGTGATCTTACTTTATTTCTCTTTTTTCCTTCTTACTTTTCTTTCTTTCTTTCCTTTCCTTTTCTTTTTTTTTTTTTTTTTTGTATGTATTGATTTTCCATAGTTTGTTTCTCTTTGCTTGTGTACGCTTTTTTCCATGTTGTTCATGGTTACCTAATTGCTGGCTAATTTCCTTGAGATACTTTTTTAAAGTTTAGTTTATATTGCACAGAGATTATAAAATGATATTATATAGTCCCATATTTTGTTATTTTATATAAAAAATATATACACTATATACAGTATTAACTATACACACTGACTTGTTGTTCACCTGTACCTATCGTGAGTAATATGTGTGTCAGCACTGTGTGGAAATCATTGTCTTCACGATTGTGTTGAAGATGTTCACTCTTGCCAACGGCATTTGTGTTGGCCATTTTTTTTTTTCTCTCTAGTTTACCTTGTAACTTAATTTATATGTTTCCACTAGGTAGCTTTAATTAATAAATGTTTAATACAGTTCTTTTAATCGCTCACTGAGTAACTGTGATGGTATATCTTCTTTGTTACTTTGTAGATATAATAATGTATAGTTGTATATATGAAACACGTATTTTATGTAGGTATAAATGGTAACACTCGTTGGTAGTAAATAAATGTTATAATAAATGAATGAATATATACAGTGTAGAATATTTATTGTTGGTGATTATTTAGTGTTTGAGTTATGCAGATAACTGAAGTAAGTATGTGTATTTAAACTGTAACTATACAGCACGTTTTTTATGTTTGTGCAGAAGCTTATTGTCTATCACTGTGTATTGTATAAATGAAGTAACTATGTAACTCACTAATTTTTACCGTGGTGTGAGTGGTGGTGCAGGTGGTGTGTTGACTGACGTGGCGTCTGTTCAGCAAGCACGCATGATGACCTCAACTTCCCACACTGGTAGCTGTGGTGAGTGAATGAGTAGCGATGAGTAACTTGAGTGAAGACGGGTGAGTAAGATGAGTTGTAAATATGGACTTGGTGTTTGCTTCGTGCATTGACCTCTGGGTCAGCAGGCGGGAGGGAGTGGTGGTTATGAGTTGTGAGTCGTCTCTCACTCTTCGTTTGTTTGTTTGTTTGTTTGTTTGTTTGTTTTCTTTCTTTCTTGATGTATTCTTGGTCCTTTCTCTAGTGATTTACTCGTTGTGGGATGAAGACTGCCGCTACTTGTAGGTGCGTGTAGAAGATTATACAGACGACGTAGAGTTGTTAATTGTAGTTGATTGTAGATGGCTGTAGTTCGCTTATTCGTCGTAGACTTGTAGACTATTTGCACTGTAGGCTGTATTTTGTAGGATTCAATGTAGAACTGAAGCTAATCTTGTAGTCTCGGTTGCTTTTGTAGAAATTTGCTTTTAATTCGGAGACGATGTCCGCAGATTTGCTGGTTTGTCGTTAAGCTACTTGCAAGGCGTCGGTGATCTCTTGACCTCTGCATCAGCGTAAAGATCTGGGAGATGGAGGGGGATGGAGAGAAGCGTCAGGAGCCGGTTATGTTGTTGGTTGAGAGAGATATTCTTGTTTTCAATCTTGATATTTTGTAGGAATTTAATGTTGATTCGTAGACGAGGTTCGTATACGTTCGCTGCTACCAAATGTCGTAGCGACTTTGTATTTGCTTGTAGAGGCGTATATTTTAGACTTGTGGTCGAGCGGCTTTTATATCTTGTAGTAGTTTCCCCACCAGATGTCATGTAGTGACGGGAGAGGTAAAGAATAGTATGGGACTATTTTTATTTGTCTTGGAAATATTAAACAGGTATAATAGTATAAGTCCTGGGTAGCTACCTCCCTGTCTCGCTATCTCTCTCTCTCTCTCTGTTCTAAGGCTAATCTCCGTCTCGACCTCTCTCTAGGGTCGCTTGTCTCCTTCTGTCTAGCCTGTTCGGTGGCTAATCTCCGTCTGAGCTCTCTTTCCTAAATTCTGGTATAGCAGGGGTGTGTCACATGTGTTCCTCGTGGGTGGACTAGATCTTTCTCACGAGAGGACTGCTGACAGCTAACTGCATCATCTCCTTACTGGCCGCTGTCGTCAGCTTTCCTCAGTGTTAAGAGTGTGTAAGCATGCTTAGCACTGCTCGATTCTCGCAGACACAACACCTTCTCATCATTTGACTTCCTGCTTCTATCTGTCTCTCTATCTATCTATTTATCTATCTATCTATTATGATTTGCAATTATAATATGGAGACCTACCACACCGGTATTGTGTGTGTGTGTGTGTGTGTGTGTGTGTGTGTGTGTGTGTGAGAGAGAGAGAGAGAGAGAGAGAGAGAGAGAGTAGGGGGGGGGAGGAATAAGGGCATGTTCGGGTGCCCACAACATAAGAACATCGGTGTCATAACACATGTGTGGGACTTACCTGCCTTAACCTCCTTAACCCCTCTAATACCTTCTTAAGATTCCTCCCTCTCTCTTCTCCCCATTTTTCCTACTCCTTCCCTCTCTTTCTCTTCCCTCCCCTTCTCTAACCCTTCCTTTCCTTTCTCCCTTTCTCTCATGTCTCTCCCCTTTCCCTTCGTGCTTCCTTCTTCCTCACCTTTCCCTCTCTCATACTCTTTCCGGAGTCTCATGCCTCTCATGTTCTCCTTCTCCTCTGTTTTCTTAGTTCTCAGTTTCACCTCTCTCTCTCTCTCTCTCTCTCTCAATCACACACATTCACCCACCCACACACGCTCACAAGAAAATCTTTCAACTCACTTTCTCGCCCACAGATGGACACCATCAACTGCGTGAAGACAGGATCCTTTTGAACACATGGAATCCACTGAACCGACTAAACATACTTGAACCAGAACCAGTACCTCTGATGTGTGTGTGTGTGTGTGTGTGTGTGTGTAGCCAGGAACACCATATCACCACAACATATCACAATCACCATATCACACCATACCTAATATAGCAGTGTATAGCATCCACACATCCATTTTTCTCTCAGTTACAACCATTACTTTTGAAGACAATTTAGATGTATGGTGGTCCAAGAATGAAATAAGAACGGCATCGTACTGAATAGGTTTTACAACACACACTACCAAAATGCTCCAAATCACATGCTTACCCGCTCGTCTTACTCTCCTCTTCTTATCCCCTCTCTACCTTCCAATCAACCTTTTCCATTTTTCCATCTTCTCATCATTCATTCTGTCTCCCCTCAGTTCAAACTCTCACATCTCCTCTCCCTTTATCTCCTTCCTCCCCTCCACACCATTCCATTATTATTCTTTACTTTATTCCTCCATATACTCCCCTTCCATCCCATCATTCTCTTTCCTTCTCCTCTCATCTCCCCCATCTCCCATCTACCATCTCCACCTTCATTCCAGAGTCCCTCTTTCTTCTCCCAGTTATTCTTGTCACCATTCCCTCTTCTTTTCACCATCTCTCTCCTCTTTCTCCATCCTCTTCCCCGCTCCTTTCCCTCCCTTACCACATCGCACTAAGCACATCACAGCTACAACTGCGCATTTCTGGACTAGCATGTAGTTTCAGTTTAAACTTCTGGTACGGATTTTCATGAAAAAATTCCCATATGCATCTTGTGTAGTTTTTGTGTCGTGAGTATCAGAGTGACCTTGTAGTTTTATAAAAACTTTTAAATAATGGTAGTAACATTTTATTTACTGAAATATAAGGAAAGGCAAAAAAAAATCTATGGTAGTCCCAATAATACTAAAAAATTATCCTATTCAGGTTTTTTATGTAATCACTAGGGGTACTTTTTTTTAAAGGAACACTACCTTGCCGTGGCGAGGAAGCTTGTGCCTCTCAGCCATCAGCGGAGCTATACTAGTCTGGTGCAGCCATATTAGACAGGTTCCTTGTTAGGGATTAAAAGAAAAATCTTACAGGTACCTCGCAGTAAGTGGCTGACTTGGCCCCGTGAGCAAGCAGCTCACACCTAAACAAATACAACTAGTTCTATCAAATCATGGGCCACACTTCCTAACAGCAATGGAGAATTTGGCAATAACGGGATCAAACCTACTCTGGAGCGAAGATTGCGAAGAATGTCTATGTTTCTCAGTATAGCCGCCCTTGGAAACTAAATGATGGGACTTGAAACGTCCTAATTCTTGCTAGTGAAGTTAAGTTGGTTCTCTTCATCAGGGATGCAAGTGATGTAAACAAAGATATCACAGGTCTTAGTGAGGTCACAACACTTGGTGAGGCATTTCTAGAACTGTCTGATATTTATGTCTTGCGATACCAAGGCAAATATGAAAAGAGGCAGCATGGCTAATGGCTATTGGTCAGTAACAACTAAGGTGGTTAGACTTTAGTATAAAGTAACTGAAACAACAGGAAACTTAATGATATACAAGAGAGAGAAAAAAAGAGAAAAGAAATTTAATTCAAGTAT